>NC_052148.1:175262451-175380850 GCF_902713615.1 Scyliorhinus canicula | reverse complement strand
GGCATATGAGATACCAATGGCAGGCCATGTGGTAATTCGGACAACTCAGGCACCAATCAACAGACATTTTTCCTGGCCAGAACTGCATAAAGAATCTGTCACATCTGTCAGATAATAGGTAAACCAGAACATATGGTTAGATCAGCACCTTTGATACTCACACAAGTGTTTGAAGAACTATTTAGTCGGGTATTGGTAAATTGTGTAGGACCATTGTGTAAAACGAGGGAAGCGTATCTTAAAGAAGGTATATCTTTAAGAACAATTACAACTAAAGTAGTCGTGGAAAAGTTGAGGCAGTTACATAGGAATTAGGAATAGAAGTAGGCAATTCAGCCCTTCGAGCCTGCTCTGTCATTCAATCAGATCACGGCTGATCTCTTCCTGGTCTCAGATTCACCTCCCTACCTGTTCCCCATATTCCTTTAACCCATTATTTTTATCAGAAATATATCTATCTCCTTCTTGAAACCATTTAATGATTGATTCCACCGCACTATGGGGCAGCGATTTCCACAAATTCACCACCCTTTGCGAGTAGTTCCTCCTCATCTCAGTTCTAAATCTGCCACCTGTCAAACTATATCTGTGATCTCTCATTCTAGATTGCCCTACAAGCGGGAACATTTCGTCTACGTTTACTTTAGCAATCCCATTTAGTATCTTATATAACTCAATCAGATCCCCTCTCATCCTTCTTAGCTCCAGTGAGTATAAGCCCAAACTGATTAATCCCTCCTCAGATGTCAACCCTTTCATCCACGGAAACAATCTCGTGAACCTCCTGTGAACTGCCTCCAATGCCACTACATCCTTCCCCAAACAAGCAGACCAAATCTGGACACAATACTCCAGATGTGGTCTCACCAACACCCAATGCAAGCGCTCCCTTTCTCATCGTCACTCGAGATGACAATGCTGTCTGGCTGAGCTGATCCAGGCACTGGGTCACCTTGGTCAAACTCACAAATGTGTGAGTGGTGTGAAGTTTGCACATTCTCTCCGTGTTTCCGTGGGTTTCACCCCCACAACCCAAAGATGTGCAGGGTAGGTGGATTGGCCATGCGAAATTGCCCCTTAATTGGAGAAAATGAATTGGGTACTTTAAATATTTAAAACAAAGCAAATGTGTGAGTGGTGCTGCATAATTAAATTGTCATCAGCTGTTCCTCAGGGTCAGTCTCAGCGTTGCCTGCTACTGCAGTATCCAAGTCGCTGTTATCACAGTCGTCATCTATAGACATAGAATTTACAGTGCAGAAGGAGGCCATTCGGCCCATAGAGTCTGCACCGCCCTTGGTAGAGCACCCCATTCCTCCCATTCGTCATCGGTGTTGCCGATGGTATGCGATGAAATCCAGGAACATTTCAAAGACCTGGAACGAGTCACCAAGTACCTCAGAGATCAGCTTTTCTAATATCGGAATGATTTCTTCCGCCACTGCTTAGTCAATGGCTGATCCTGTTGTCTCGGCAACTTCAATTTTTAAATGCGCATAGAAGTTCTGGGCTGTGGTGACCTTCACGGCCACAGGGAGCAGGTGTGATCATAGAATTTAGAGTGCAGAAGGAGGCCATTCAGCCCATCAAGTCTGCACTGGCCCTTGGAAAGAGCACCACACTTAAGCCCTCCACCCTATCCCCATAACCCAGTAACCCCACCCAAACTTTTGGACATTAACGGCAATTTATCATGGCCAATCCACCTAACCTGCACATCCTTGGACTGTGGGAGGAAACTGGAGCGCCCGGAGGATACCCACGCAGATACGGGGAGAACATGCAGACTCCACACAGACAATAACCTGAGCTGGAATCGAACCTGAGACCCTGGAGCTGTGATGCAACTGTGCTCACCACTGTGCTACCGAGCTGTCCTCCACGGGGTGCCAGGTTCACGAGGGCGTGGCACAGGCAACAAGCACACGTCCTTGTTGAGATGGAGTCTCCATTAGCATATGCTGCCCATCATCGCCTCAAAAGCCCAATGACGCCAGTACACCTTTGGCCATCGCTGTCGTCCTCCTCTGGGTTCCTCGACCTGATGGGCACCGGGTCTTCAGGGTTTGCAGCGGCCCCCTCCACATGGGGTGCTGCCTCCAGCCTGCGTCGACGCTGCTGTCGTCTCTGGTATCTGTCTACCTCGGCTGCCACCGGCACTGCGAGGGCAGCCTCTGCGGGATTGTAAGCACCAGCCATATTGTTCTATCTTTGAGGAATTGGAGGAGAGAGACTGACAATCGAATTGGATTGGATTTGTTTATTGTCACGTGTACCGAGGTACAGTGAAAAGTATTTTTCTGCAAGCAGCAAGAAGAAAAGGGAATTAAACAGAATTCAAGAAAATACATGAGAATACATAATAGTGGCAACACAAGATATACATGTAACTACATAAGCATTGGCATCGGTATGAAGCATACATGGGTGTAATGTTAATGAGGTCAGTCCATAAGAGGGTCATTTAGGAGTCTGGTGACAGTGGGGAAGAAGCTGTTTTTGAGTCCGTTCGTGCGTGTTCTCAGACTTTTGAATCTCCTGCCCGATGGAAGAAGTTGGAAAAGTGAGTAAGCCGGGTGGGAGGGATCCTTGATTATGCTGCCTGCTTTCCCCCGGCAGCGGGAGGTGTAGATGGAATCAATGGATGAGAGGCGGGTTGTGTGATGGACTGGGCGGTATTCACGACTCTCTGAAGTTCCTTGCGGTCCTGGGCTGAGCAGTTGCCATACAGGCTGTGATGCTGCCCGATAGGATGCTCTCTATAGTAAAAGTTGGTAAGGGTTAATGTGGACATGCCGAATTCCTTAGTTTCCTGAGGAAGTATAGGCACTGTTGTGCTTTCTTGGTGATAGCGTCGACGTGAGTGGACCAGGATAGATTTTTGGTGATGTGCACCCCTAGGAATTTGAAACTGCTCACCATCTTTACCTCGATGTGGAGATGCCGGCGTTGGACTGGGGTGAGCACAGTAAGAAGTCTTACAACACCAGGTTAAAGTCCAACAGGTTTGTTTCAAACACGAGCTTTCGGAGCACGGCTCCTTCTTCAGGTGAATGGAAAGGCTTGTTCCAGAAATGTTTATATAGACACAGTCAGAGATGCCCCGGAATGCGAGCACCTGCAGGCAATCAAATCATCAAAGATGCAGAGAGAGAGGTAACTCCAGGTTAAAGAGGTGTGAATTGTCCCAAGCCAGTTCAGTCGGTAGGCCTCTGCAAGTCCAGGCTTGTTGGTGGGGGCCGAATGTAATGCGACATGAATCCCAGATCCCGGTTGAGGTCCGCATTCATGCGTGCGGAACTTAGCTATAAGTTTTTGCTCAGCAATTTTGCGTTGTCGCGTCTCCTGAAGGCCTCCTTGTAGAATGCTGACCCGGAGATCAGAGGCTGAATGTCCTTGACTGCTGAAGTGTTCCCCAACTGGAAGGGAACAGTCCTGCCTGTTGATAGTCGCACGATGCCCGTTTATTCGTTGTCGCAGTGTCTGCATGGTCTCGCCAATGTACCACGCTTCGGGACATCCTTTCCTGCAGCGTATGAGGTAGACTACATTGGTCGAGTCGCACGAGTATGCGCCGCGTACCTGGTGGGTGGTGTTTCCACGTGTAATGGTGGTGTCCATGTCGATGATCTGGCATGTCTTGCAGAGATTACCCTGGCAGGGTTTTGTGGTGTTGTGGTTGCTGTTCTGAAGGCTGGGTAATTTGCTGCAAACAATGGTTTGTTTGAGGTTGCGCGGTTGTTTGAAGGCCAGTAGTGGGGGTGTGGGGATGACCTTGGCAAGATGTCCATCCTCGCTGATGATGTGTTGGAGGCTGCGAAGAAGATGTCGTAGTTTCTCCGCCCCAGGAAAGTACTGGACGACGAAGGGTACTCTGTCAGTGGTGTCCCGTGTTTGTCTTCTGAGGAGGTCCGGTGCGGTTTTTGCTGTGGCGCGGTGGAACTGTCGATCAATGAGTCGAGCGCCATATCCCGTTCGTACGAGGGCATCTTTCAGCATCTGTAGGTGTCTGTTGCGCTCCTCCTTGTCTGAGCAGATCCTGTGTATACGGAGGGCTTGTCCATAGGGGATGGCTTCTTTAATGTGTTTCGGGTGAAAGCTGGAGAAGTGGAGCATCGTGAGATTATCTGTGGGCTTGCGGTAAAGCGAGGTGCTGAGGTGACCGTCCTTGATGGAGACGAGTGTGTCCAAGAATGGAACTGAATTTGGAGAATAGTCCATGGTGGGTTTGATGGTGGGATGGAACTTATTGATGTCATCGTGTAGTCGTTTCAGTGATGTCTCGCCGTGGGTCCAAAGGAAAAAAATGTCATCGATGTATCTGGTGTATAGCATCGGTTGAAAGTCCTGTGTGGTGAGGAAGTCCTGTTCAAACTTGTGCATGAAGATGTTGGCATATTGAGGTGCAAATTTGGTCCCCATGGCTGTTCCGTGCGTCTGGATGAAGAATTTGTTGTCGAAGGTGAAGACGTTGTGGTCTAGAATGAAACGGATGAGTTGCAGAATTGCGTCTGGAGATTGGCAGTTGTCGGTGTTGAGGACTGAGGCTGTTGCAGCAATGCCGTCGTCATGGGGGATGCTGGTGTAGAGTGCCGAGACATCCATTGTGACGAGGAATGTTCCTGGTTCAACTGGTCCATGGGTGCTGAGTTTCTGTAGGAAGTCCGTCGTGTCGCGACAGAAGCTGGGTGTACCTTGTACGATGGGTTTCAAGATGCCCTCGATGTGGCCAGAGAGGTTCTCACACAGGGTCCCATTGCCTGAAACGATAGGACGGCCTGGTGTGTTGGCCTTGTGTATTTTCGGGAGGCAGTAGAGATCTCCAATGCGGGGATTACGTGGGATGAGATCACGTAGGGTGTTCTGAAGGTCTGGATCTAAGGTCTTGATCAGTCTGCTGAGTTGGCGGATGTGTTCCTTGGTTGGATCTGCGGGTAACTGCCTGTAGTGTTCCTGGTTGTCGAGTTGTCGGTATATTTCTTTGCAGTAGTCTGTTCTGTTCAGTATGACGGTGGCCCCTCCTTTGTCTGCTGGTTTGATGACGATGTTGCGGTTGGTCTTGAGAGTGCGGATGGCGTTGCGTTGTGCTTGGGTGACGTTTGAGGCTGCCTTGTGATTGCGAGTGATGAATCTGGCATTGACACGACTTCTGACGGCTTGAGCATACATGTCGAGTCTAGGGCAGCGGCCTTCCGGAGGGGTCCAATTTGACTCTTTCCTTTTCGGTTGCTGCACTGCAGATCTCGCGGTCTGCTGTTCCGGTTCATTGGTCGTGTCCCTGGGTTCGCTGTCGGCCTCTTGGGGTCTGTGGAAGAATTCCCGGAGCTCATTCGCCTGATGAATTCCTCCGTATCTGCCGCGAGACTGATGGGGTCCATTTTGGTGGTGGTGCAGAAATTGAGCCCTCTGCTGAGGACTTCGATTTCGTCTGGTTGAAGGGTGTAGTCTGACAAGTTGACAATGGATTTCCCTGTATTGTTTTCGACTGTTGTACCGGGAGAAGCTTGATTGCTGCTGGTGGTGATGCCAAGTTTCTCAAGCTTCCTGTTCTTGGTGTGCATGTAGGTGGCATAGTATTGCTGTCTCATCTGTTTGGCGGTGTTCCGCAGCTGGTCTGCTGTGTCCTGAGCGCAAGTTGAGAATATGGCCTCTCTCTTGGTTTCCAGGTTGCGTCGACTGCTGTAGAGTTGGTGTACGAGGTGTTTGAGGAGTGTGACAGAGGTGCGGTGGCAGAGTCTTTCAGCGTAGTCTGTGTTGTAAGTCGACTTGAGTGGGTTTTTGATCTGTAGTCCTTTCGGGATCTTGTCTGCTTTTTTGCATCTTTGTAGAAACTGAATGTCAGTGTCTATATGCGCGATCTTCCTGGAGATCCTCTCCACTTTGAGCCGGCAGTTTGCGGTGTCAATGGTAGCCATGATGTGGAGATGCCGGCGTTGGACTGGGGTGAGCACAGTAAGAAGTCTTACAACACCAGGTTAAAGTCCACAGGTTTGTTTCAAACACGAGCTTTCGGAGCACGGCTCCTTCTTCAGGTGAATGGAAAGGCTTGTTCCAGAAATGTTTATATAGACACAGTCAGAGATGCCCCGGAATGCGAGCACCTGCAGGCAATCAAATCATCAAAGATGCAGAGAGAGAGGTAACTCCAGGTTAAAGAGGTGTGAATTGTCCCAAGCCAGTTCAGTCGGTAGGCCTCTGCAAGTCCAGGCTTGTTGGTGGGGGCCGAATGTAATGCGACATGAGTAGGGGTAGGGGGCTAAGTAGAGTAGGGGGCTAAGTACGCATCTTTACCTCGGCTCCGTTGATGCTGACAGGGATGTGTACAGTACTTTGCTTCCTGAAGTCGATGACCAGCTCTTTAGTTTTGCTGGCATTGAGGGAGAGATTGGTGTCGTTACACCACTCCGCTAGGTTCTCTATCTCCCTCCTGTATTCGGACTCATCGTTATTCGAGATCCGGCCCACTATGGTCGTATCGTCAGCAAACTTGTAGATGGAGTTGGAACCAAGTTTTGCCATGCAGTCGTGTGTGTACAGGGAGTAGAGTAGGGGGCTAAGTACGCAGCCTTGCGGGGCACCGGTATTGAGGACTATTGTGGAGGAGGTGTTGGTGTTCATTCTTACTGACTGTGGTCTGTTGGTCAGAAAGTCAAGGATCCAGTTGCAGAGTGGAGAGCCAAGTCCTAGGTTTTGGAGCTTTGATATGAGCTTGGCTGGGATTATGGTGTTGAAGGCGGAGCTGTAGTCAATAAATAGGAGTCTGATGTAGGAGTCCTTGTTTCGAGATGCTCTAGGGATGAGTGTAGGGCCAGGGAAATGGCGTCTGATGTGGACCGGTTGCGACGGTATGTGAATTGAAGTGGGTCAAGGCGTTCCGGGAGTATGGAGGTGATGCGCTTCATGATCAGCCTCTCGAAGCACTTCATTACAACTGACGTCAGGGCCACTGGGCGGTAGTCATTGAGGCATGTTGCCTGGTTCTTCTTTGATACCGGTATGATGGTGGTCTTCTTGAAGCAGGTGGGGACCTCGGAGTGGAGTAGGGATAGGTTAAAGATGTCTGTGAATACCTCTGCCAGCTGGTATGCGCAGGCTCTGAGTGCACGACCAGGGATCCCGTCCGGGCCCATCGCCTTCCGTGGGTTCACTTTCAGGAAGGCTGATCTGACTTCGGAAACTGTGATGGTGGGTATGGGTGAATTATGGGTTGCTGGGGCACTCGACAGCGGATTGTTGGTTACCTGCTCAAACCGAGCATAGAATGCATTAAGTTCATCGGGGAGGGGTGCGCTGCTGCCAGAGATACTGCTCGGCTTCGCTTTGTAGCCCGTTATGTTGTTTAATCCTTGCCACAACCGCCGAGAGTCTGTCTGTGACTCTAGCTTAGTTTGATATTCTCTCTTGGCATCTCGGATGGCTTTGCGGAGGTCGTACCTGGATTTCTTGTATAGGACAAGGTCGTCTGCCTTGAACGCCTCAGATCTGTCCTTCAGTAGGGAGTCAATCTTGCGGTTGAGCCATGGCTTCCGGTTGGGGAACAGGGGAACAATCAGTTAGGGCTTCTGTAATATCCCGCACAGGGCCTATGGGGTGGGAATGATCATCTTCCACATGGCCCTTGTGGAGTACGAGCTCCCCCTAGAGTGGTGGGGGATCTCTGTTAACCTCTGTATAAAAGTTTGGCCAGTAAGGTACCGACCAGAACTCGATAGGGATCTACCGGGCACTGTAGATATTGTGTCTAAATAAAAGTACATTTCTTTATCTTACTCAGTGTGGACTCCCCGTGTCCTTACTACAGCTTCCAGCTTGGGACCCTCTAATCCCCTAAGAATCCCCAACCCTTACGTGTTCCATCTTCTCTCAGAGTGCCATCCACGGAGTTGTGCTGGAGAACCTCGCTCTGAACGCTCACCCCAGGCCACAGCAGGAGCCCCTAGACCCCAGACCTCTGCCAGAAACATTAGGGAGACCATGCTCATGTGTCCTCCCCTGATCCACACATTCACCCTTTGGTCGCGAGGATATCCGCAGTGCTGAAGCCCAGCTCTTGAGTGTTTGATTGTTGACAGCTGCCTCTATAGAAACAAACATACGCTGCAGAATTCTCCTTCAACAAGATCCTCTGGTCTGCTGGCATTGCACCCACGCCAGCGGGTTTCCCGACGGTGTGAGTTGGCCAAAATGGGAAACCCCATTGGCTGGCTGCAGGAGGCGCTGCTGGCGGGGCCGCGCCTCACATGAAAACGGAGCAGTGGACGGGAGAATCACGTACACGGAGTCACCCCTTGCAGGTTCCTCAACAGAAACGGAGGATAAGCATGAGAATGTGTTATCATGTCCTGAACTTTGTCGTAGAAATGATCTGTCTACTAATGTGTGACTTGTGCTATGTGTCAGTGCCACTCTCCGTCGAGGAGCTACAGCTGTGCAGGCCCTCCCACACGGCCCAATCTCACCAGAACCAAATCCTGGCTTCCACTGTCACTTAACGTGCAGTTGAACATCCTTGACTTCCAGCGTGTTTAACCCGCGGTGACGTGCCAGTTACATACAGAACTCACCACACCAACAACGATGGCATCAACAATCATAGAAGTTACAGTGCAGAAGGAGGCCATTCGGCCCATCGAGACTGCACCGGCTCTTGCAAAGAACACCCTGTCCAAGCCCACATCTCCCCCCTATCCCCATAACCTAGTAACCCCACCCAACACTGAGGGAAATTTTAGAGACTAAATTTTGGACACATATCTCTCCATTCACCTGAGGAAGGAGCAGCGCTCCGAAAGCTCGTGTTTGAAACAAACCTGTTGGACTTTAACCTGGTGTTGTAAGACTTCTTATTGGATACTAAGGGCAATTTAGCATGTCCAATCCACCTAACCTGCACATCTTTGAACTGTGGGAAGAAACCGGAGCACCCCGGAGAAAACCCACGCACACACGGGGCGAACATGCAGACTCCGCACAGACAGTGTCCCAAGCCGGGAACCGAACCTGGGACCCTGGAGCTGTGAAGCAATTGTGCTAACCACTATGCTACCATGCTGCCCAAATCCGCAAAAGCATTTCTTTAATGGCATTAGCAGGTAACCCATTTGGATCAGTGTTGCACACCAGGTCCCGCAGCGTCTTCTTGCTTCAAACCGGATTGCCTTCTGGACTTATACATCCCCCTGAGCCTAGTGTTCCAGGACCCAGGTATCTTCAAAAAAATTGTCCTTCTTTCTGGCGACAGAAATGGAAGAAAACAGGAACAGCGGGCTCAAGGCATCTGCAGCTACCAACAGGAGAAAGCAGCAAACACAATCTGCAAATTGTTTAGTTTATTGACAGCATCAAAATACAAAAGACAGTATAGTGAGTATACCAATCACTTGGCGCCACCACCACCCACACCCCCACTGACCTACATCAGCAGAAAGGCTCACCAGGCCAGACCAATGGAAAAGGCCGCTCCAACACGGAGCATGGCGGAGGAGAGAGAGGAAATTTTTCCACCCCTCCCAAGAGGGGCACAGTTCAGTCCAGAACAGGTCCAGAACATTATAAACAAAACCAAATTCAGAGCAACCCCAAAGGAAAACACAACATTAAGTGGATTGGCCATGCTAAATTGCCCTCAGTGACCAAAAAGGTTAGGATGGGTTATTGGGTTACGGGGATAGGGTGGAAGTGAGGGCTTAAGTGGGTCGGTGCAGACTCGATGGGCTGAATGGCCTCCTTCTGCACTGTATGTTCTATGTTCTAAAACAGACAGGAGGACCACAAAGGCACCAGCCGTACACCAAGGACAAAAAACAAAACTAAGAAGAAATGAACAATGCCACCAGCTGCTAATGCAGCGCCCGCCCCCCCCCTGCCCAGCATTAGACCTACATCAGCGGGAGGATGCAAAGAAGCGACTCAAACCACCAAATAAGTACACTGCCACGGGTCCAGCGGAAGGAGAAAGAATACCCCACCCTTCACCAGCACCGATAGCGTGCACCTAATGAAAATACAAAACAGGCAGGAATATAACGAGGACACCCGCTGCACACCAAAGACAAAATTGAGACAAAAACAAAAAGAATGCAATACCGCCAGCTGCCGAGTCGGCGCACCCCCCATCCCCCGCGGCCCCAACAGCAGACCTACATCGGTGGAAAAGTGCCCAATGCGTGTACAGGAAAGCATGTGTGTGAACGTCAGAGCGCGGATATCCACGAGGTTGTGCATGTATAAACAGTGGAGGTGTGAATAACTGGGGGTGCGTGCGCACACAGCCGGCAGGTAAAGAGCAATACCCTGCCAACTGCGCAAAAATGACTCAACCCCCACTCCCACCCCTCCACAGCCCCTATAGTGGGCCTACATCAGTGGAAAGCAGCTTGGTAAGTTAACCACCGGAAGGTCTCACCAATCTGGAGCATAATGGAGGAGGTAGAGAGAGCGAAAACCACCTCCCCCCTCTCCAGCACTGACAGTGACTTCCAGTGACTCCCAGGTTACTGAGGGGCTGCAACAAGCAAAAAGATAATCCACAGTTATATGGTATCCATCGTGCAATTGCCCCCCAACAAACAAAGACCAAACACAGTACAAAAGGAAACCAAGGAACACTAGCCACCGCACGGCTCCCATAATGGGAGCAGCAGATGGCCACTGAACATATAAAGTCACTGATAATCCATGAAAGCATCCCGGTGGAATCTCCGGGCTGCGCAGTCGAGTCGGGCTGCCGCCCCTCCTCGCCTGCAGTATCGGCGTCCGTTCTTCCATCACTACCTTGACCGAGGACTGGGCCACAGGAACACAGGTGGCATTAACAAGTGACCCACAAGTCCAGAACAGAATACACAGTCAATACACAAAACAGGCCTTTAAAAACATCCACAGACTGGTTGAGTGAGCCTCTTGCATCCACAGCCCGGTAGTAGGGCCGCCAAAATTCTCCCATCGCCACACTCCAGGGAAAAGAGACCGAAAGGCAACCACCTTCTTTCTTCCTTCCCTTCATCCAGAAAGCAGCAAGTAAGCCCATGGGGACGAGGCAGCAGGTGAGCGGAAAAGGCAGCAGCAAACAACAAACAAATTCTCAGCTACAGTCGCCTCCAGGCATTTGCCAGTCACACTAAGGAGCAAACAGCAAACACAATCTGCGGTTGGGAAGTGCTCTCACAACTAACAAGGGTAATTCCTCATTAGCAATAGCCTTCAGCTCACAGTCAAAGGGATTTAAAGTGACCTTCAGAATAGAACCAAGAATATGGCTCTGTCCTGTTTGGTAGGACAGACTGGCAGCAGCTGTAATTGCCCCGTTATGTGTTTCCACAATATTTAAAGATGGCTTGAAGGCCTCACAAATGAAAATCCCTTCACCTTCACCCCCCCCCTCCCCGCCGAGGGGCGACCCCTGACCTGGAACGCTTCAGACCCCGACCAAACCCAACTCCTCTGAGGGGTTCCCACAAGTACTGTGGCAGCAGCTCCAGCGCATGCCGGCAAATAGAAATGGCTTCTCACCTCCTCAGTCCCCCTCAGCAGCCGTTGCACCAGCAACATTTTCAAAATGGAGTACCAAACTACATCCACGTGATTCCTCACTGGAGAACCAGTTAATTCCCAGGAGGCCGTTGCATTTGACTTCAATCTCGCTAATGTGATAGAAACGAATGCAAATTGGCGTTAATGACATGCTCGCTGTATTTGGGCGTGACCTGGGACTCACCATCGGGAGCGGGCTGGTTGGATATAGGAAACTGATTCACGCCTGGCGTGAACCTAATTTTTTGCCTTTCCTGCTATTTAAGGGGCACACCCAGATCCTCGCAGGGCGCAAGACGATGGTTAAATTGCCCCCAATGTTTCTGACCTGTGGTGAATAAAAATCTTCAATCAACAAGTCTTACCATGGCTAATAAACTACTCCATTTGTGACACGTAAATCCATTTGTAGATTTGTAGAACCCCTCTTCAATTGCTGATATATTGTGTTCAAGGCACAGAAAATTTTCAAGGAATAAGGATAACACTGAAACAAGACAAGACATAAACAAGGAATTTAAACATTCCTTTTTCATTCCCTCAGGAGTTCTCTGTACTCTTGCTACTCTGTAACTTAGCGGCTGGTTTAGCACACTGCGCTTTTAATCACTGGCTTTTAAAGCAGACCAAGGCAGGCCAGCAGCACGGTTCAATTCCCGTTCCAGCCTCCCTGAACAGGCGCCGGAATGTGGTGACTAGGGGCTTTTCACAGTAACTTAATTGAAGCCTACTTGTGACAATAAGGATTTTCATTTAATTTGCTTTTTCGCCTTTGATTAAATTCTACTTACAGTTTTCCTGTTGATGCCACTGTATATTTAATAGCTTCCTCACAGCATAAAACCTCCATTATTCTTCAAGTACGGTGGCTGAATTACGACATCATGGTTTGAGTCATGTTTTTTAAGGCGATGCTTGCTATAATTTTCAAAACACCATTTTAATAATTGTTCAAATCAAACCTTTGGTGGCTCCGTCTTTGAGCCGCACCATTTCCCCACTTCTGGGACTTCACGGTAGCATGGTGGTTAGCATCAATGCTTCACAGCTCCAGGGTCCCAGGTTCGATTCCCGGCTGGGTCACTGTCTGTGTGGAGTCTGCACGTCCTCCCCGTGTGTGCGTGGGTTTCCTCCGGGTGCTCCGGTTTCCTCCCACAGTCCAAAGATGTGTGGGTTAGGTGGATTGGCCATGCTAAAATTGCCCGTAGTGTAAGGTTAATGGGGGGATTGTTGGGTTACGGGTATACGGGTTACGTGGGTTTAAGTAGGGTGATCATTGCTCGGCACAACATCGAGGGCCGAAGGGCCTGTTCTGTGCTGTACTGTTCTATGTTCTATGTTCTCCTCAAGAGTGAAAGCTGCCTCATCGAACATCAGTTTTCTCTGTCTTTGCACATTATTTTCTTTTCCTGCAACAATCCAAAACAAAATGCTTAAATATTGCACCAACCTGAGAGGATCTTCCAACGGCTCTCTTGCAATCCTTCCATGCGGCACAAACAAAGTTGTCATTTCACACGCAAGCCCTCTGTCACCTTTCTTTTTTTAAAGTATTTTTATTAAGGTTTTGCAGAATTTCATAATAAAACAGTAGTAACAATAATAACAGAACAAACTAGAGTGTATATTAACATGGTGTAAAAAGAGAATATAGAATAACAATTAAATAGACATTACCTCACGCGACCCAGTCTTCCCACACCACCCCAATGAAGCACTCACCCCCCCACCCCAAACCCCCCACCTACGGATTGCTGCTGCTGACATTTGAATTTTCCCCGAGAAAGTCGATGAACGGCTGCCGCCTCCGAGAGAACCCTAGCGTAGATCCTCTTAAGGCAAACTTTATTTTCTCGAGGCTGAGAAACCCAGCCATGTCGGTAACCCAAGTCTCTGCACTCGGGGGCATCGAGTCCCTCCACATTAATAAGATCCGTCTCTGGGCTACCAGGGAGGCAAAGGCCAAGACGTCGGCCTCTTTCACCCCCTGAACTCCCGGGTCTTCTGACACTCCAAAGATCGCTATCTCTGGACTCGGCACCACGTGTGTTAAGCACCTTGGACATTGCCCTCGCGAACACTTGCCAGAAGTCTCTAAGCTCCGGGCATGCCCAAAACATGTGGACATGGTTTGCAGGGCTGCCTTTGCACCTCATACAACTGTCTTCTGCCCCAAAAAACTTGCTCATTCTCGCTGCCGTCATGTGTGCCCGGTGGACCACCTTCAATTGAATTAGACTGAGCCTGGCACATGATGAGGAGGAATTAACACTGCCCAGGACCTCTGCCCACAGACCCGCTTCCAACTCCCCACATAGCTCCTCCTCCCACTTGCCCTTGAGCTCCTCCACCGGGGTTTCCTCCACCTCCTGTAGTTCCTGGTAGATATCCGACACCCGCCCCTCCCCCACCCAGGTGCTGGAGCCCACCCTGTCCTGTATCCTCAGTGGTGGCAGCGTCGGAAAGGTCACTACCTTTTTTTCAGGAAGGCTCGTAATTACAGATATTTAAAGGCGTTTCCTGGCGGCAGATTAAATTTGTCCTCTAGCGCCTTCAAACTGGGAAAGCTTCCGTCTATGAACAGTTCTCCCATCCTTCTGATGCCTGCCTTCTGCCAGCTCTGGAACCCACCATTCATCCTACCCGGGACAAACCTGTGGTTGTTGCATATCAGGGTCCAGACCGACGTTCCCTCCACCTTCTTGTACCTCCTCCACTGACCCCAGATCTGCAGTGTCGCCACCACCACCAGACTTGTGGAGTAATGGGTCAGTGCCCTCTGTCACCTTTCACCAACTACACAGATCTGTCTTTCTCTCTGTAATGACCTCCAATTAGCATTATTGGTTGGCCAATTGGAGTATGAGCTCCCTCAACGATAGCTCATTGAGGGGGCCCATATAAGCACCTGTGTAAGTTATGTGAGCAGTCTTAAGTTGACTGGAATGGTAGTAGCACTGTTTGGAGCTGCTCTTGTATCTAGTTATTGGCAATAAATATTGGTGTGGTGACGGGACTCCTGCCTCCTGTGGATTATTACACTCTCCATCATTTATTCAGCTCAATCTATTTTATTAACACTACTATATGATACACTCTCTTACTCTTCAGGTACCATGTCCTGAGAGGGTGTTGGCAACAATGGACTTCCACGTGTTGGTTCACAGTTATGCTTAGCAAGGTAGTGCAATGGGTTGCCACTTCCCTTCGCAGGTTCTGGCTGCCCAGGAGACTCTCTCACTCTTATCACATGCCTGAAGCATATTGAAAGGACTTTCAGGTTGATAATCAATGTTATGAACTCACCTTCCATGGCCATCAAGCCCCTATCTTCATGAGTTCCTGCTTTAAAAAATCAAATTTGACATGACCCAATCATTAGGTCATGATTTGTCTTACCTCTTTCATTTATTCCTTCTAATTTTGTTCCACCCAATGTATCTGGACACTTAGCCTTCGTTTATCAATATAAATAAGATTGTCACCAGCAGAAATATTCACTAATTCTGAGTTTCCTTATAATAATTGTTGAAAATATTTTAGTATTCCTGTTTGTGAATTAGTGAGTCTACTGTTGTATTAAATCCAAAATCTGACCAGACACAGAATCTAGTATTAAATCGAAGTGGTCTGTTTGATCCAGATAAGATAGGTCAATAAGAAAGTTAATAAAATCGATTAATTGACTTCCAAATCTTTTCCTATTGTTTTTACATTAATTCAAATTAATTTTGCATTAGGTGCGATATAGCTTGGATTTTAACTCCAAGTGGGAGTTCTGAGGGCAGGGGCCAAGATAGGTGTAAAACAATGAAGTTTGAGAGACTTTAATTCATGGGTTTCATTTTCATGTTGTATTTTCAACTTCTATTTGAAATGGACAGGGAGGCAGGAATGGGTTTTCAGGTGACAAATGGCTGTTCCTAGGAATACAAGAGAATATCCTCATGATAAGGTGAGGTATGTGGTACTGGAGTGGAGTGGAATGTCTGCAGTTGATCAGTCGGACATAGGGGACCAAGTCCCATGGGAATGACCCCTCCTGGCATAGAAGGAAACCACAGAAAATGTCAGAAATTAATGTTTTGGGACCGCTCTTGTTCAGATCCTGCTTATCTCAAGAGTTCATTGATTGCTATGATCAAGATTGTATTGGAGTCCTCAATGTGTAATCAGGCCCCAACATTTTACGATCGGTGAGGCCCTCCTAGCTGCTTGCAGCAGGCATCCTGACACTATCACAAACTCAGCTATTGAAATGGCAGCAAGCAGGAAGGAAAGGGACATGTGGGTCTGGCTTCCTGATAGACCAGGCAGGGTAAAATTGGCCCTTTCATTTTAATATATCCACTGAATCTGGCAGAAAGAGATAATGTGTAAAATATGGGAGCAGAGCACATTTTGAGTCCTTTGGGATCTTCATTCGAGTAATGTTATTCTTACTTGTTTACCCTTACGTATAAACGATGTAATAGGTTGATTAACATAATTCAATAAAGAGCAAGTGGTGTAGAATTATCTGAAAATGACTAAATGGAATCAAATGTTCATCTCTATTGTGCTGATCCTGCATCCAAAAGATAAGAGAAGCTGCAGCCCTTGAGATAAATCAACACGTACAAATTATATGAAAGACATTTTGTTTTAAATAATTCCGTTAAGGACAGATTAATTATTTTTCCAAAGTAAACAGATTTTTAAATTGGTCACTTGAAAGAAGTAAGTACTGTTTCATGGATTAAATAGGAATGTCAATTTGGAATTATTCAATTCTACAACTTTAAAATTAGGGAAGTTCTTGACTTACTACCGATAGGAAAATCTAATTCACAAGACTAATACATGCTGTGGGTTAAGCAGCTTGGCTGTTCTTCTTGTATGTCTGGATCCATTTGCTTAAAGTTCAATTACAAATCTAAGTAAAAGATGAGATACAGAACAAGTGCTGACTTGCATCTTTTCTCAGAAGAAAATCTGATGTAGATCATTGGCAATAATCAAGACAGAATGAAGGCCACAAAAATCTATATCCATTTACAGAATTAATCTCTTACATTTGTAAATGCAAACTGAATGGCCCACTCCTTCTGTAGCGAATCAATATTTTCGTACTACTGCCACAAGATAACATTTATCTTTGACCTTCCATTCTTAGACTCCTAGCCCTGACTCTCATGGCACTCCAAAATATATTTTTATACTTTTGTAACTGATGAAGAAATGGTTTTATTTGTGACTAACTTCCTGATTTCAGCCATTATTTTGATTTTACAGAAACATTTGGAGATAATTTTGCAGCATCTAACTAGATGCTTTCAGGTTGTCTCGCATGAATTATTTGCAGTCGACCACATCAGCTACTGTAAGCTTGTTATATATTAAAGTTTCCATTTAAAGAGTCTTACTATGACCCTTTTCATTTATTCTCCTTTTCTGTCTTCCCCAATAATCCACCTTTGGAAACTGGGAAGAATTGTAATATACTCCCAAATCTCTGTCAGTCCTAATTGGCCGACAGTGCTTGTCTGAGAAGTTGATAACAGTTCTTAAAGAATGCTATGGAATAATGACCAGAGTTTGACAAGAAAGGACATAGGGTACAAACATTACTGTACACCAGCAAATATGGTTGACAAAAATGGTAAAAAGACAACATTTAAGGCTCTTTATCTGGATGCATGCAGCATCTGTAACAAGATAGACAAATTGATACCACAAAAAGAAAAATAAATGAGAATGATATGATAGCCATTACAGATATGTGGTTGCAAGGTGGCCAAGGCTAGGACCCAAGGGTACTTGACATTTCTGAAGGGAAGGAAGAAAGAAAGAGGAGGTGGGGTAGCTCTGTTAATAAAGGATGAGATTAGTACATTAGTTCAGAAGATCAAGATGCAGAAACAATTTGGGTGGAGATAAGAAATAGTGAAGGGAAGAAGGCACTGGTGGGAGTAATGTATGGCTCTCATGACAGCATTACTAGGACAGGGTATAAATTAAGAAATAATGGGGGTTTTCAAGAAAGGCACTGCAGTAACCTTGGGTGACTTTAGTCTTCATATCGATCGGTCAAAACAAATTGGCAAAGGTAGCCTCAAGGATGAGTTCAGAGAACAGTTCCTCAGAACAATATATTCTGGAACCTACCAGGGAACAGGCTTTTCTAGGTCTGGTAATGTGTAATGCGAAGGATTAATTAAATACTCTATCGTAAATTATTCTCTTGGAAAGAGTGATCATAACATGTAGAATTTTGCATTCAGTTTGTGGCGACAATGTGGATCTAAAACTGGTATCTTAAACTGAAATAAATGCAATTACAAGAGTGAAAGAACAGAGTTGGCTATAGTGGAGTTGTAAAATAGATGGCAAGTTACGATTATAAAGAAGCAGTGACAGACTTTTAAGGAGACCTTTAAGGTTTCATGACTTGATTGATTGTTTGATTGATATTAATCTATTGTCACATGTGCCGAAGTACAGGCAAAAGTATTTTTCTGTGGCCAAGGGAACATCAACAGTATGTACACAGTAGACAAAAGAATAATCAACAGAGTACATTGACAAATGGTACATCAACAAATACTGATTGGTTACAGTGCGGAACAAAGGCCAAACAAGAGCAGCATAGGGCATTATGAATAGTGTTCTTACAGGGAACAGATCAGTCCAAGAGAGAGTCGTTGAAGAGTCTAGTAGCTGTGGGGAAGAAGCTGTTCCTATGTCTCGATGTGCGGGTCTTCAGACTTCTGTATCTTCTGCCTGATGGAAGGGTCTGGAAGAGGGCAAAGCCTGGGTGTGATGGATCTCTGACAATGCTGTGCTAAACCAGCCCCAACTGGGGCTGGTTTAGCACAGGGATAAATCGCTGGCTTTTAAAGCAGACCAAGGCAGGCCAGCAGTACGGTTCAATTCCCGTACCAGCTTACCCGAACAGGTGCCGGAATGTGGCGACTACGGGCTTTTCACAGTAACTTCATTTGAAGCCTACTTGTGACAATAAGCGATTTTCATTTTCATTTCAATGCTGTCTGCCTTCCTGAGACAGCGGGAGGTGTAGACAGAATCAATGGGAGGATGGCAAGCTTGTGTGATGGGTTGGGCTGAGTTCACCACACTCTGCAGTTTCTTGCAATCTTGGGCCGAGCAGTTGCCATACTCTCAACAAAGATATATTCCACTGAGAAAGAAACATCCTATGAGAAGTAGGCACCATCTACAACTAACTAAGGAAGTTTAAGAAGATATCAAAGTGAAAGAAAATATTTACAATGCTAGAAAGATTAGTAGCAGGCCAAAAGATTGTTAAATTATTAGAAACGAGTAAAGAATGTCTAAAAAAGGAGAAAGTGAAGTATGAGAGAAAACTAGTAAGAAATATGAAAACAGACAACAAAACATGTATGATCAAATGATTCTATGGCAATTGTAGCATGGGCATTTAAATGGAACTATGACAACAAAGACAGAATAAATTACTTTAACATGGGTACATAAATATATCTGTGTACTCTCAGCTAATAATTGTGATATTTCTACAATGAAATTCTTAATTAAAGGGAAATTAATTTTTTCAACTGTTTGCCTTTTTGTGCCAAAAACAATCTTTTTAGGAGAAAATGACGACTGAAAACAGTTAAAAGATTTAATTGTCAGCTAAATTATATCATCAGGCAGCAGTTGCTGCTAGTTCTTTAGTTTTTTTCAGTTTAATTAACATTTATTTTAAGAACATATATCTGTGACTTCCCATACATTAAAGACCTGCGCTGAATAGAAAGACCGAATTATACGGTATAATGTTCATTTATTCTGTTTTGAGTCTATAGCTGTAATTTATGATGTAATCAAATGTAAATGTTTATTGATTGTCAATCAGCAAGATAATCAATATATCTGACAATCCTGTCATAAACTCTCAGGCCTGTAACACACTTTCCACCTGTTTGTTAGAATGATAAATGCACTTGGGCAAATTATCATTTACTATTTGCAGGAAAATCAATGGTAACCACTGACATGTCAACTTATTTAGTGAAACGTAGAGTAGTACTTGAACTAAGGAGACACTTACAATTGTTATGTGTGCCCTGCTTCTGTAAAGAAAATGAGATTTGCACAAAGGATTGTGACCGTTTGGGATTTTCTACCTCAGAGAGATGTTCAGTCATTGGGTAGATTTAAGTCAGAAATTGGGAAATATTTAGATACCATGGGAATCAAGGAATGTAGAGAGAGTGTGGAAAAGTAGCTGAGGCTGAAGAGCAGCCATGATCTTACTGCATCTCCACATCATGATCTTACTGAATAGCGGGGCAGGCTCGAAGGCCAAATAGCCTACTCTTGCTCCTAATTTTTGGATTTCTATGTTCTTATGGGGTCTTGATCTTAATTGTGCTGTGAAGAGAAAGCATTAAATGGTGGACACGAGCTTTGCTCCTAGGAAGGGAAGGAAAATAAAATAGCATGTCAGGCTCATCAATCTCTGCACACCTTATGCCTATTGTTGTGGTGGACATCTCCAAATAACCACAGGAGACCCAAGAACCGATTCAACAGGAGGAAATTACCCCAGAGAAACCTTTGGAGTAGCACCCTCTAACAGAGCTCACAGGGAGAGAATTCTAAAACCGCTCTCTCCCAAGTCACAGATACAGCTGCTTACACAGTTATTCAGTACACAGAACATTGTTTTAAAATTCCGAGCTTGCCTATGCAAGTTTATTGTTAAACTTTCACACACAAGCTTGTTTGTAATCTTCTAGTTTCCAACTGTCTGTTCTTCTGAAAAGTAAACTGCCTTGCTGGCTGATGTTAGGACCTTGAGGTAGAGCTTTTGACTAGCATGCGATTTTAGCCTCAGGCAGGGGTGTTAGATCTATCCCTGCTTTTACTAAACCTATTAATTCACCCCTTACATCTATGATAACAATGGTAGAGACCTGGAATTTTACAGTTGCCAAGTGGACAGCAACGGAGACGGATTGGCAGAAAATAGACGCTGCGCTTGGCGGCTGGAATCCCATCATTTCTACCATCGCCATTTTGTGCAGTGTGGGAAAGGGCGGAAACAGGATCCGTGCATATTAAAGACCTCATTAAGGTAATTGAGGCCACATTGAAAGTCTTGATTCTCAGAAGAATGCAATTTTCAAGCAGATGGCTGGATTTTCCAATTCCTCATCCATCTTGTCCAATGAGAGCAGGTGGGAACAGTGAAGGGGGATGTCAGCAAGCAAGTTTTTAAAACATTTTGTGAACTCTGTGATCTGCTTGAAAGGTCTCAATGTTGGAATCGTTCAGGAGTTCAGCAATGAAGGAAGGAGAGGCAGCGGTGAGGTCATTACAAGCATGTCTTTTGGGACATGGGACGTGGGAGCAAACCGGAGCATCCGGAGGAAACCCATGCAGACATGGGGAGAACATGCAGACTCCGCACAGACAGTGACCCAAGCTGGGAATCGAACCTGGAACCTGTCGCTGTGAAGCAACAGTGCTAACCATTGTGCTACCATGCCACCCATCAGCTGAAGTCTTTTGCAGAAATGTAATAATGAATGACAAAACAAGTGAGATTATGAGGACCCAGCAGGCTCACCTGTCATGGTGGCACAGTGGTTAGTACTGCTGCCTAACAGCTCCAGGGTCCCAGGTTCAATTCCAGCCTCGGGTGACTGTCTGAGTGGAGTTTGTACTTTCTCCCCTTGCCTGCGTGTGTTTCCTACAGGTGCTCCGGTTTCCTCTCACGGTCCAAAGATGTGCAGGTTAGGTGGATTGGCCATGAAAAATTGCCCCTAGTGTCCAAAAGGTTAGGGGGGGTTACAGGGATAGGGTGGCGTGAGTGCTTAAAGTGGGCCGGTGCAGAATCAATGGGCCGAATGGCCTCCTCTGCACTGTATGTTCTATGCTTGTGCTTTGCCTGCTCTCCGGGCAGAACTGCCATGCTCCTGTCATGTGACCCTTCTTGTAGCTGCATCATCATGTCATTGTGTGATCATTTGCTCTCCATCTCTCCCGTTTAAATTGGGACAACCGGTGACATTGAGATGCAACAGTGTGCGTGAATAGGAACAATGTGTGAACCCTAATGTAACACAGATTGAACAGACTAACAATGCAAAACTATTTACATATGGCGAGACAAAGTTTAAGCTGTTGCAGCTGTTGCATAGCCCATCGCACCTCCTTCCCCCTCCTCTATTTTTGTTGTGCACAAATGAGATTCGAAAGCCAGTTGCAGCTAGGTGGTGACATAGTCCTGGAACCTTGTGTTTGGTTTGATCACATGTCCTGAGCGTGTGGATATGCCGATTGGTTGTGCTGCAGTTTTCTCAGGCTGGTGTCCTCAGTGTGGATGACCTAGAGTGTTCCATCAGTGTATTCAGTGGGTCCAAAGCTCGCTGCACAGGCCTCTGGAGAAGTCTGCATGTCCACTGGTGTAGATGACCTGTGCTGTAGGCCGGATGTCTGAAGTGCTATGGCATCTGTTTTTTATACCTACAGGGAATGACGGCGGCTGCGTACGTAGTGGGCACCATTTGAGGCTACCACATAACTGGTTGGTTACAGGGCATATCTGTGTACCTCTGCCAACGTGTCATGGCCATGTGTAGTCTGGATCCTCCATGCTCTAAAGTGGCGGTCTTCGGGGTATCAGACCAGCCAGATCTATTTATGGGGAGGAGGGCGGACACCCTTGCTTTTGCCTCCCTGATCACCTGCCGTAGAATCCTGTCCAGCTGGCGGTCAGCAGCACCATCCAAAGCTGCGGGCTGGCTGTCTGACCTCTCTGAATCTCTCCAAATGGAGAAAATTAAATTCGCCATCCGAGGGTCGGACGACGGCTTCCACAGAACATGGGAGCCATTCACCCAACTGTTCTGGGATCTGTTTGTGGCCAATGAACAAGCAGAAGAATAGCCAAGAATCAGGGGAAAGTAGCCAAGGTGTGAGATGGAGGGAAAGGCCCGGGGGTGGGGGGACACACAGCTAAACCTAAGAGAAAAGAATGGTGAGCCACAGGAGAAGGTGTTGCGGGGGGGGGGGGGGGGGGGGGGTGGGGGGGGGGGGGGGGGGGGGGGGTGGGGGGGAAGAAGAGGGAAGAAGGAGGAGGAAGGGAACAATAGAGGGGAACCAGAGAGGGAGGGGAGGCGAGGGAATGAAAGCCAGAAGGAGAGCACGGGAAATGACAACAAACTCGGCAAATACAGTAACAGAGAGCAAGAAAATACAGGAGAAAGATGTGACGAACGGCCGAAGTGGAGGCGAACGCGCAACACCAACGGCAGTGAAAACCGTCTGGGAGAAGCAAGTAACAACACCAACACCAGATCCATTCTCGTATTGCCCTTTCTGTATTGGACATAACTACTGTAATTGTCACTCCGGCACCCAAATGTATATATACCTCCCCAATTCCCACTGCCCCCCCCCCCCCCCCCCCCCAAACATGTGCCTACTTATTTGCCAAATGTAATATTGCTAACTGTACAGAATTGCTGTTTTTGAACTGGTGTACAATATCCTACCAGTTTTTTTCTTTTTATATATATTTCTATCTGTGTACGTAACTGGGCTGGTTTAGCACAGTGGGCTAAACAGCTGGCTTGTAATGTGAACAAGGCCGGCAGCGTGGATTCAATTCCCGTACCGGCCTCCCCGAACTGGCGCCGGAATGTGGCGACTAGGGGCTTTTCACAATAACTTAATTGAAGCCTACTTGTGACAATAAGTGATTATTATTATTATTGTTAAATATACTTTGTTCAAAAACCCAATAAAAATATTTCTAAAAAAAAAAATATGTGGGCTGGATCTTCACCATTTGACCAGATGTTAACGTGCCGAGTCTGTGAGCATTCGATCATAGTATCTTTTGCTTCTCAATTGCCTTTGCATGAGAGTATCATTCACATTGGTATCAGGTTTGGGCTACAGCAGAGCATTGGCATGCAGAAATTGTGATCCTGGTGCGCCTGGAGAAGAGTCATTGTGCTGATGAGGAAAGGCCCTGTTGTGGCAGATTACACAGGCTGAAGAGTGCAGCATATGCGATTCACGGCACATTTCTGGAGAAGATGCCTAGCTCAGTATACTGCCTGTCTTACCAGGCCATTGGGCTGTGGGTATAGGGGGCTGCTCATCATGTGCTCAAAGTTCCATGTGTATGCAAAGTTTCCAAATTCAGTGGAGATGAATTAGCGAGCATTGTCTGTCATGAGTCTCTGAGGGATGCCATCTGTGACAAAGTGTATCTTGAGCTTGATTACAACTGTGTGATCTGTCATGTTTCACAGGTAGTCAAGTTCAAACCACCCAGAATATGAATCGACTAATACACAATGTTGTTCATTGATCCATTCGAATAATTCAGCTGCTGTACATGACCATGGGAGGTCCAGGACTTCCTGTAAGTGCAGCAGTTCATTTGCTTGATGTGGCTTGAATGTACAGTGTACATTGAATCATAGAACCCAACAGAGCAGAAGGTGGCCATTCGGCCCATCAAGTCTGCACCGACCCTCTGAAGGAGAACCCCACCTAGGTATACACCCCTGCTCTATCCCTGTAACCCCACCTAACCTTTTGTTTTGGACACTAAGGGGCAATTTAGCATTGTCAATGCACCTAACCTACACATCTTTGGACTGTGCGAGGAAACCGGAGCTCGTGGAGGAAACCCACACCGACACGAGAAGAATATGCAGATTCCACACAGACAGTGATCCAAGACTGGAATTGAACCTGAGTCCCTGGTGCTGTGAGGCAGCAGTGTTAACCACTGTGCCACTGTCACCCCAGCTGGAAATGTTCCTCTCCATGTCGGTAGAATGGAGGGTTTGTACAGTGAGTCCATTGCCCTGTATTTGGTTGCTTCCAACACTGGGTGCTCCTGGTAATGTTGTTGGGTGTAGTACCACTGAAGAGAAGTAGGGATGACAAATCGCTGGCCACATATTATCAGTTGCTCTTTCATGGTTAGTTCATCTCTGATAGCGAAGAATCTGTGAAGGTCAACAGGAAGTTCTCTTGAGGACTCTGACCAGCCCCTCATGGTGACGCTATGAGGTTGTCTGCACATGATGTCACCTGGAAGGCATCTTTGAGTTTCTGGATTCTACAAGAGGGCAAAATCCCTAGTGTCTGTGTCTTCCTCATGATCTGACTGGTCTGTAGTGGGTTGGAAGGCTCTGGAAAGGGCATCAGCCAAGCAAGATCCTTAACATGTTTGTAGATGATGCTGAGATTGTATCAGCCATGATTGAATTTCAGAGCAGACTCAATGGGCCGAATGGCCTAATTCGGCTCCTATGTCTTATGGTCTTATGTAACGTTGCAGCTTAAGCCTTATGCGCTGCAGCTGTGCAGATGCAGTGTGAAGAGGTTTGCTTTAAGATAGTTAGGGGTGGTTGATGATCAGTTTTAACAGTTTCAGGATGAACATATATGAAGTCACATTTCTGGCAGGTGAAGACTCGAGCACGGAATTCCTTTCCGATCTGAGCAAAGGGAGTCTCAGTGTCGGTGAGGACCCCTGAGGGAAAGGCTGCCATTCTGGATACAGACTTCGCCAAGCCCATGCTGGGAGGTGTCTGCTGATTTGAGTACGGGTGCTCGAACTCGAACATCAAAGTATTGTAGCACTAGTGGGGCTGCAAGTGCCTGTTCGAGTCTGTTGAAGACCGCTATGTGGTGCTTCTGCCAGCACCATTCAACATCCTGGTGGAGGAGCTGACAAAGAGGTCCTCACTATAGCAAGAAATGAGCTTAGTAAGATAATTTGTCATACCAATAAAGCTCTGATAAGCGTGCTTTTCCATAGGAATAGCCATCTGTGGTGTAGCCTTGTCTGTCTGGATCTGACTTCACACCATCGGCTGTGAATAAGTGACCCAGGTAAGGAACCTGGTTGACTCTGAATCTGCATTTAGCAGGGTTGAGAAACAGCTGTGTGGTCCTGATTCTATTGAGATTGAGACAAAAATGTGCATAATGTTCTTGCATAGTACCACCCCAAACCAGGATGGCATAGCAATGATTTTTCAGGATTGGCCTGCAAAGAGTTGCTCCATGTACCCCTGGAAAACCTCACTGTCTGTGGCGATCCCATAGGGCATAGGAAGAATGCCACATCTGCCTATAGGAGATATCAATGTGGTGAGTTTCGAAGATTCTTCATCCAATGGAATCTGCCAGAACCTGCACTTTGCATCCATGATACTGAAAATTAGCACTTGGCATGTTTACTATCACCTGTTTCTGCGAGCTCTGCTCATTTTTCAGTCACTATTTTTATTCTTCTGCACAATTTTTGTTGCTTTATTTGGGTTGCAATGTACCAAGATTTGTTGGTCAGTGTTTCAGTTTAACTGAGTCAAGATGAAAGGCTTTAATCCTCATTGTGGCAGCTGGATGGTGTTGGGGTGGGGCCCTGCCTTTGGTGGTGCAGCTATCTTTGGAAGGATTCCCGTCTTGACCGTACAGTGTTACAGAATCCATAGAATCCCTATAGTGCAGAATCACAGAATCATAAAATCTCTGCAATGCAGCAGGAGACCATTTGGCCCATCAAGTCTGCATCGATCCTTGGAAAGAGTTCCTACCTAGGGCCTGATCCTGACCCTCTCCCCATAACCCCACCTAACCTTTTGGACACGAAGGGGCAATTTAGTATGGCCAATCCACCTAACCTGCACATCTTTGGACTGTGGGAGAAAGAAGCACCCGGAGGAAACCAACTCGGATCGAGCCGGTAGGATTCTTAAGGGGGCGGGTGAGCAACCAGAAGTCGTGGTGCACATAGGGACCAATGACATAGCTAAGAAAGGGGATGCGGGTCTAAAAAGTGATTTTAGGGAGTTACGTTGGAAGCTAAAGAGCAGGACAAGCAGAGTAATAATCTCAGGATTGCTACCGGTGCCATGTGCAAGTGAGGCAAGGAACAGAGAGTGAGTGCAGCTGACCACGTGGCTACAGGTCTGATGCAGGAGGGAAGGCTTCAGATATGTGGATCAGTGGGATACTTTCTGGAGAAGTTGGGATCTGTACTTGAAGGACGGATTGCACCTAAACTGGAGGGGCACCAATATCCCGGGTGGGAGGTTTGCTCGAGCTCTTCGGGAGGGTTTAAACTAATTTGGCAGGGGGATGGAACCAGAGCTATGGATCAGAGGATAGGGTAGCTGTTAAACAGGCAGAAATAGTATGCAGCGAGTCTCTGAGGAAGGATAGATACTTAATAGGGCAAAGTTGCACTCAGTGGAAGTGTGTCTGTTTCAATGCAAGGAGTGTCAGGAATAAGGGAGATGAACTTAAGAGAATGGATCATTACTTGGAACTACGATGTTGTGGCCATTACGGAGACATGGATTACACAGGGGCAGTTTGTTACATGTTCCGGGATTTAGATGTTTTAAGAAGAATAGGGAGCGAGGTAAAAGAGGAGGGAGATTGGCACTGTTAATTAGGGAGTGCATCACAGCTGCAGAAAAGGAGGTAATTGAGGAGGGTTTGTCCACTGAGTCAGTATGGGTGGAAGTCAGAAACAAGAAAGGAGCAGTCACTTTATTGGGAGATTTCTATAGACCCCCCCCAATAGCAGCAAAGAGATGGAGGTACAGATTGAGCGGCGGATCTTGGAAAGGTGCAGAAGTAACAGAGTTGTTGTCATGGGTGACTTCAACTTTCCTAATATTGACTGGAACCTCCTTACTGCAAATGGTTTGGATGAAGCAGATTTTGTCAGGTGTGTACAGGAAGGATTCCTGACTCAATACGTAGATAGACCGGCTAGGGGGGAGGATTTGGTGCTTGGTAATGAACCAGGCCAGGTATCAGATGTCTCGGTGGGAGAGCATTTCGGTGACAGTGACCACCACTCCTTGATCTTTAAAACAGTCATGGAGAGGGATAGGAACAGACAGTATGGGAATTGGGGGAGGGGAAATTATACTGCTATTAGATAGGAGCTGAGGAGCATAAAGTGGGAACAGTTGTTCTCTGGGAAATGCACAACAGTAATGTAGGGGTTGTTGAAGGAGCACCTGCTGTGAGTGCTGGATAGTTTTGTCCCACTGAGACGAGGAAGGAATGGTAAGGTGAAGGAGCCTTGGATGACAAGAGAAGTGGAGCTTCTAGTCAAGAGGAAGAAGGAAGCTGACGGAAGGTTGAGGAAGCGAGGATCTGGCATGGCTCTCGAGGGTTATAAGGTAGCCAGGAAGGAACTCAAAAATGGACTGAGGAGAGCTAGATGGGAGCATGAAAAAGCCCTGGCGGGAAGGATTAGGGAAAACCCCTGATGTACCATCAATTGGACGCGAGACACGATAAAGGTCCAAACTTAGGCTTTAATCAGCTAGATGTTAGCCCGGTGGTCGACTACAGAGAAAGGCCGTCCGCCGGGACCTCTGGGTACTTATTCCCCGCCTTGGCCGAGGGGTCTACTTGCCTCTCGACCAATTGGTGAGCAGTCACATGACTAGTCTCAGCCAATCAGCCGAGAGGCACATGACCAGCCAGAGCCAATGGGAAACCGGTGCTCTGCACCAATGGCAGCGCTCCTAGTCATACCACCACAACCCCAGGGTGTTCGACAGTTACGTGGGCAATAAAAGGATGATCAGAGTGAGTGTAGGGCTGATCAGGGATAGTGGATCGAACTTGTGTGTCTGAGGAGATAGGGGAGGCCCTAAATGAATATTTTGCTTCAGTATTCACTAAACAGAAGGACCTTGTTGCTCATGAGAACAGTGTGAACCAGGTTAAAAGACATGAACAGGTTGATATTAAGAAGGAGGATGTGCTGGAAATTTTGAAAAGTGTCAGGATAGATAAGTCCCTTGGGCCTGGTGGGATATACCCAAGGTTTCTAAGGGAAGTGAGGGAGGAGATTGCTGCGCCGTTGGCGATGATCTTTGCAACCTCACTCTCCACTGGAGTAGTACCGGATTATTGGAGAGAAGCGAATGTTGTTCCCCTGTTCAAGAAAGGGAAATCTGGAAATCCCTGGGAATTACAGACCAGTCAATCTTACGTCTGTGGTGATCAAAATATTGGAAAGGATTCTGAGAGACAGGATTTATGATTATTTAGAAAAATATAGTTTGATTAAAGATAGTCAGCATGGCTCTGTGAGGGGCAGGTCATGCCTCACAAGCCTCATTGAATTCTTTGAGGATGTGGCGAGACACATTGATGAAGGTTGGGCAGTGGATGTGGTGCATATGGATTTCAGTAAGGCATTTGATAAGGTTCCCCATGGTAGGCTCATTCAGAAAGTTATGGGGCATGGGATACAGAGAAATTTGGCTGTCTAGTTACAGAATTGGCTGGCCGAAAGAAGACAGTGAGTGGTAGTCAATGGAAAGTATTCCGTCTGGAGGTCGGTGGCCAGTGGTGTCCCGCAAGGATCTGTTCTGAAACCTCTGCTATTTGTGGTTTTTATAAATGACTTGGATGAGGAAATGGAAGGGTGGGTTAGTAAGCTTGCTGATGACACAAAGATTGATGGAGTTGTAGATAGTGTCGAGGGCTGTAGCAGGTTGCAACAGGACATTGACAGAATGTAGAGCTGGGCTGAGAAGTGGCAAATGCAGTTCAACCTAGATAAATGTGAAGTGATTCATTTGGAAGGTCGAATTTGAATGCCGAATACAGGGTCAAAGATAGGGGGCGCGATTCTCCGCTCCCCACGCCGGGTGGGAGAATCACGCCATGCCGCCCTGGCACCCTCCGCAATTCTCCCACCCCCCCAAAATGGCGTGTCGTGTTTTGCGACATGCCGCTCGGAGAATCGCCGCTCGCCGTTTCTCACGAGTGACCTGACGAACCTGACCGGTTCACGACGGCGTCGACCACAACTGGTCGCTGCCGGCGTGAACATCGTGCGACCGGTAAGTGGCCTCTGGGGGGCGGAGGGAGGATCGAGCACCACGGGCGTGCTCATGAGATGTCTGGCCCGCGATCGGTGCCCACGATCATCGGGCCGGCGTCTCTAAAGGATGCACTCTTTCCCCTCCGCCGCCCCGCAAGATCAAGCCACCATGCCTTGCGGGGCAGCGGAGGTGAAGACGGCAACAGCGCATGTGCGGGTTGGCACTGGCCAACCTGCGTGTGCACGGCTGACGTTACTTAGACGCCGCCGGTCGTGGTATTCCCGGCACGCCGCTTTGACGCAAGCGTCAAGGCCGGGCGCTCGGGATTCACACGCCGCCGCTCCTAGCCCCCCCGGGGGTGTGGGGGGGGGGGGGGGCCTCCGACGCCGGAGTGAAACACTCCGGGTTTCACTCCGGCGTCGGCTGTTTCTCTCCATTTCGGAGAATCGCGCCCAGGATCCTTGGAAGTGTGGAGGAATAGAGGGATCTTGGGGTCCACGTACACAGATCCCTCAAAGTTGTCACCCAGGTTGACAGGGTTGTTAAGGAGGTGTATGGTGTGTTCGCTTTCATTAACAGGGGGATTGAGTTCAAGAGCCGCGAGGTTTTGCTGCAGCTTTGTAAAACCCTGGTTAGACCACACTTGGAATATTGTGTCCAGTTCTGGTCGCCCCATTATCGGAAGGATGTGGATGCTTTGGAGAGGGTGCAGAGGAGCCCGTGCTGCCTGGACTGGAGGGCATATCTTATGAAGAAAGGTTGAGGGAGCTAAGGCTTTTCTCACTGGAGTGAAGAAGGAAGAGAGGTGACTTGATCGAGGTGTACAAGGTGATGAGAGGCATGGATAGAGTGGATAGCCAGAGACTTTTCCCCAGGGTGGAAATGGCTGTCATTAGGGGACATAACTTTAAGGTGATTGGAGGAAGGTAGAGGGGAGATGTCAGAGGTGGGTTCTTTACACAGAGAGTGGTGGGTGCGTGGAATCCACAGCCAGCAGAGGTGGTGGAGTCAGAGCCATTAGGGACAAGTGAATCTTGGACAGGCAAATGGACAGCAGTAAATTGAAGGGTGTAGGTTAGGTTTGTCTCAGGGTTAAGATAAATGGTCGGCACAACAGTGTGGGCCAAAGGGCCTGTACTGTGCTGTACAGTTCTATGTTCTAAGTACAAACATGGGGAGAAAGTGCAAACTCCACACAGTCACTCATGGCCGGAATTGAACCCGGGTCCCTGGCGCTGTGTAGTAGCAGTGTGGACCACTGTTCTACCATGCCATTGTGTTCACCGGCGAGTGATGGCTGCTAACAATAAAACTAATCCATCTGAATGGCGTGGCTCTGCGATGCGGGTCATCAAAACCCCATTTCAAGAGTTGCGAGGTGTCTTTATGGAGGGAACAGCGGTGCATAGGAGGCTTTTGTGACAGAGAGAGCATTGTCTTTGGTGGAAGCCCGCTTCTGGACAGTTGAGGTCCTGTCTCATGGACTGTGGTCAATCCTGAGGGGTGTGGGTGAGGACCAGGGGGAACCAGTGATGAGCCCTGCTGAGCCTGGTGGCCCTGGTGAGATGGTGGAGAGGTTCCCTGGAGAGGGTTTAGGAACTGGCTGCCACATTTTGGGTATCTCAGTGGGGAGGGCGGGCAGTTCAAATCTGATAGAGTATATTTAATATTGTCTTTGAAGCCAGGGGTTGGGGTGGACTTCCGACCTCTGGTTCTGTGTGATATTGTTTCCGGGGTCAGCCGAGAGGGGTGGGGTTGCCTGAGCTGGCCAGGCCGTCCCCCTCTGCAGGAGCCTTGGTTGTTGACCACCTGGGCCCTGTCGAGTTGGAAGGTTGGAGGTATTTAAGCTCGTGTTCCGAATGTTGAAATCTTTGGAAGATCCTGAAGGATGCTCGCCATCTTGGATCCTGCTTTATCCTTGATGTCTACTTTCTTCGTGCCCCAGTGGAGCGATCTTTTATCCTGATGACTACCTCGCTCCTCAGTTGTGATCCTAGATTTTACTCACTGATGTTGTCTGTTAATGTTTTCATTTTATCTGTATGCAGGAAAATTAATTCTTTGGGGGTGCAGTCCCGCACCATTATGTATTCTAAATTAATAAGATTTTATCACGTTAAGCTGGATCTATGCACAGTTTCTTTATCCTATTGGATCCTCGGGGAAGGATGAGCAGAACTGGAGCAGGGTGAGGGCTTGATTGCTTAGGTTAGCTTTGTTCTCACTATGTTCCAAGAAGGTTCCCCATAGTCAGATCTAATCCTTTTCTTTTTGGCTATGTTTATTCTTCTTCGGGCCCAGGCAGACTGTGTTTTATCCTGTTGAGGACAGGGGTTTGTCGAGCTCCCCTTAAGGCGAGTTGGTCAGTTATCCTGAATTGGTTATCCGTCTTTGACTGTTCTTCTACTGTCAGAACTTTAGTGAGTGAGGTCGGCCTTAATATCCTCTATTTTTTGTGATAGGTGGTGTATCTGGTCGGGTGTCCCTCTCGGGAGGATTTCCTTAGGTGCCGTGTCTCGCACGGGACCCGATGGTCATAGCTTTGGTGGGGGGTTTAAAGGTTAGTTCAGGGTAGTTCTAGAGGCTAGTTTTTTCATCTCCTTATAATTGTGGTGGTGCTGGGCTAGGCCAAGCCTGGTGTTGCAGTCATTATCCTGTTTCTCCTCTGGTGGTGGCACCTGCTTTCAGGGTGCGTGGTGGGGTCTTTACTTGGGTAGTCCGCATTTGGAGAGATGTTGAATTGGAGTAGGTCTGAAGTTAGGACCCAGTCTTTGTTCTTGGTTAACTCCTCCAGGGAGGAGGCCCACATGGGGGTTGGTTGGCCCATCTTTGTCTTGTAATATGGTGCATCCGAGGAATTAGTTCTGACAGTTCTTGCTCTTCTTCTTCCTAATTTTTCTTTGGAATTGGCAAGATGTTGGGGCATGATGTACCATCAATTCGACTCAAGATACATTTAGGATCCGAACTGTGGCTTTAATCAGCTAGTTATTAGCCCGGTGGTCGACTACAGAGAATGGCCGACCGCCGGGAACTCTGAGTACTTATACCCCGCCTCGGAGGCGGGGCCTACTTACCTCTCGAACAATTGGAGAGCAGTCACATGACTAGTCCCAACCAATCGGACGAGAGGCACATGACCAGCCAGAGCCAATGGGAAGCCAGTGCTCTGCACCAATGGCAGTGCTCATATCCATACCACCACAGGGGATTAATGGTGGTAGTGTTGGATGATGAGCCTGGATGGCACGGACAAGCAGATGCCGATTTTTGTTGGTATACAAAGCTTTCAGTTCTCAGTGGTTGGGGAGTGTCCTGCAATTCTGGAGGGGGGGGGGGGGAAGGGTGGTCCACCCTCCCAGGGTCTTACAACGCTCGTTTCCTGCTGTCTCTTTCCTTCCTGTTCCTTCGACTGGGCCAGGCTTTTTCCTCTGGAAGCTCGGTTTTTGACCCCATGGGTGCCACTTGCCCTTGGTCCTGGGGCTGTGAGCTGGGGTTGTGGGTGCTTGGCTTTTCTTATTGGCTCTTGTTCTGTTCTGTTCTCTTTTTACTTCTTCTATGAAAGACCGTGGGTTGTTAACATGGACCTGGTTGTGCCGGTTCTTTCCTTGAATTGTCTTTGCCATCTTGTTAGTGCAGGGTGGCTGCCTGCTCCAATCTGGAGAAGAGTTCAAATTGTGCAGCAAGAGTTAGTCGAATTCCCCTTAGTACTGGTGCTCTTCAATATTGGTTTTCTTCTTCTGCCATTTTGTTTTTAAGCTACGGGTGTGGTGTAGCTCTAAATTGTTCCCTGTATCCTTTTTGGGTGCAGATGGGTCATTTATCTGTGTGGGCGGGGGGGAAACCTGCTGCGGATTTTGTCACTGATTGGATTGGATTTTGTTTATTGTTATGTGTCTCGAGGTACAGTGAAAAATATTTTTCTGCAACCAGCTCAATAGATCGTTAAGTACATGACAATAAAATAAAATACATAATAATAAATAAAAAACACAAGTTACACAATGTGACTACATAACACTGGCATTGGATGAAGAATATAGGGGTGTAGCGTTAATTGGGTCAGTCCACAATAGGGTCGTTTAGGAGTCTGGTAACAGTGGGGAAGAAGCTGTTTTTGAGTCTGCGCATGCATGTTCTCAGACTTTTGTATCTCCTGCCCAATGGAAGAAGTTGGAAGAGTGAGTAAGCCGGGTGGGAAGGGCCTTTGATTATGCTGCCCGCTTTCTCCAGGCAGTGGGAAGTGTAAATGGAGTCAATGGATGGGAAGCAGGTTCGTGTGGTGGACTGTGCGGTATTCACGACTCTGAAGTTTCTTGCGGTCCTGGGCCGAGCAGTTGCGATACCAGATAGAATGATTTCTATGGTGCACCTGTAAAGGTTGGTAAGAGATAATGTGGATATGCCGAATTTCTTTAGTTTCCTGAGGAAGTATAGGCGCTGTTGCGCTTTCTTGGTGGTAGCGTTGACGTGGGTGGACCAGCAGAGATTTTTGGAGATGTGTACTCCTAGGAATCAAAGCTGCTGACCATCTCCACCTCGGCCCCGTTGATGCTGACAGGGGTGTGTACAGTACTTTGCTTCCTGAAGTCAATGACCAGCACTTTAGTTTTGCTGGCATTGAGGGATAGATTGTTGTTACTGCACCACTCCACTACGTTCTCTATCACCCTCCTGTCTTGTCGTTATTCGAGATCCGGCCCACTATGGTCGTACTGTCAGCAAACTTGTAAATGGAGTTGGAAACAAATTTTGCCATGCAGTCGTGTGTGTATAGGGAGTACAGTAGGGGGCTATGTATGCAGCCTTGGGGGGCCCCGGTATTGAGGACTATTGTGGAGGAGGTGTTGTTGTTTATTCTTACTGATTGTGGTCTGTGGGTTAGAAAGTCGAGGATCCAGTTGCAGAGTGAGAAGCCAAGTCCTAGGTTTTGGAGTTTTGATGTGAGCTTGGCTGGGATTATGGTGTTGAAGGCGGAGCTGTAGTCAATAAATAGGAGTCTGATTCATTCGGTCTTATTTCTGATGCTATAATGACTGTTGTTTTGAGCTGTACTTATTGCACATTAACACCTGTAGCTTTTGATTGTTTTGTGTGAATGCATAAAAATTGAAAAACTCCAAATAAACAGGCTTGAAAAAGTTAATTATTTTGGGGTCCCCTTTCTCTTCATCCATTGGGAAAACAAACGACTCAAAGTTCTCCATGGTCTCAGGACCCGCCAAGTTTAGTAAGGTGCAAGCTTGTACCTTTTTAAATTTGTCAGTTACATAGATTTACATAAAATTTACAGTGCTGAAGGAGGCCATTCAGCCCATCTAGTCTGCACCGGCTCTTGGAAAGAGCGCCCTACCCAAGGTCAACACCTCCACCCTATCCCCATAACCCAGTAACCCCACCCAACACTAAGGGCAATTTTGGACACTAAGGGCAATTTATCATGGCCAATCCACCTAACCTGCACATCTTGGACTGTGGGAGGAAACCGGAGCACCCGGAGGAAACCCACGCACACACGGGAAGGATGTGCAGACTCCACACAGACAGTGACCCAAGCCGGAATCGAACCTGGGACCCTGGAGCTGTGAAGCGATTGTGCTATCCACAATGCTACCATGCAGCACTGCAGTAAATATGCCACTCCTTTTCAATCTTTTCCCAACTATGTGCAATGTTTCCATTGAGCACGAGCAGTTCAATGTGGTGAAGTCCTTGTCAAATTTTGTTAACTCCTGACACCATGTTGAAATGCTGGGTTCCTGAACATTGTCGACTAGGTCTTGTAACAAATAATACTTTATTCATGAGCTGAGCTGCTACTCCATGCTTGCACTCATGCCCAGGGGAGAACTTATGTGATCCCGGCACGTGACCCATTTTGTAGACACATCATCACACGACTGTAAGGTTCTTTGATTGGGCTGATGCTGAATCTTGATGTTGTATTGTGAACAAAGAACATTAGACTTTGTTTTAAAAACAAAGTTATTTATTACTAACACTACACTAACAAATTACTAAAATGTCTAAGATGAATACAGTTGGAAATCATGGTCTCACATTAACTTACACGAAGATACTACAGAGCTACTCTAATTTGCGACTGCTACAAACCCCTTTCTAACACCTTGGCCGGGATTCTCCCCTACCCGGCGGGGCGGGGGGTCCCGGCGTAGCGGAGTGGCGCCAACCACTCCGGCATCGCGCCTCCCCAAAGGTGCGGAATTCTCCGCACTTTTAGGGCCTAGGCCCGCGCTGGAGTAGTTTCCGCTCCACCGATGGCGCCAAAAGCGGTGCCAACGGCCTTTGGCGCTACGCCGCCCGGCGTCGGGGCTGGCCGAAAGGCCTTCACCGGTCCGTGCATGTGCCGGAGCGTCAGCGGCGCATGCGTGGTGCAGGGGGTCGCTTCCACCTCCGCCATGGCAGCGGCGGAAGAAAAAGAGTGCCCCCCACGGCACAGGTCCGCCCGCCAATCGGTGGGCCGCGATCGCGGGCCAGGCCACCGTGGGGGCACCCCCTGGGGTCCGATCGGCCCGCACCCCCCCCCCAGGACCCCAGGGGCCCGCTCGCGCCGCCAATCCCGCCGCCACCAGAGGTGGTTTAAACCACGTCGGCGGGATTGGCCTGTCAGCGGCGGGACTTCGGCCCATCGCGGGCCGGAGATTCGCCGCGGGGAGCACGCCAATCGGCGGGGTGTGATTCCTGCTCCCACCGATTCCCGGGTGGCGGTAAATTCCGGCCACGTTGGGGGCGGGATTTACGCCGGTCCCAGGTGATTCCTCGACCCTGCAGGAGGTCAGAGAATTTTGCCCCTCTCCTGGAACACTGGTGAGTCCGGGTCATGTGTCTGCATACTCACACCACCTGATGCTGGAACTACAGCAGTTATACATATAAGGGGTTGGTTTAGCATGGGGCTAAAGAGCTGGCTTTGAAAGCAGACCAGCAGCGCGGGTTCAATTACTTGTGACAATAAGTGATTTTCATTTCATTTCATTATTATTTACATATGGTTGACAATACAGATGACATCTATCATCACAACGACCGCTCGGTCTACAATGGACATTAACTGCAGGGGTGGCGGAGGGAGTCATTTGTGCCTCAATAAATAGACACAGACTAAGGCTGTTGGTTTCAGAGATGAATTGCTGTAATGTGCAATTCTGTCGGTAAATGCTAAAGAAGTATTTAAATATTAGTGCCAGTTTTATGGTTCAACATCTGTTTTTCTGGGGTATAACACCAAGTGTAGGAGTTGTGTCGATATTCTTATAATCCTGAATTGTCACAGAGATGTGTAGCTCAGAAGGCCATTCTGCCCATCAGGCGTCTGTTGCTCAAACAACTCAATATTAATCAACCGCCTCCTGCTCGCTCCCGATTAGGGCCGGTGCTAGGAATTGCGGGCCCAATTAGAAAAGTGATGGCGGGGCCCCTACTCTACGAAAGTAAAAATTTATGTATGTTTATATTTTGTGTAGTATGCTCGTCTTTAACCAAAAAAAAACATTGAATACTTGATATACTAAAATTTTGAAACTTACTTACCCGGGCGGAAGGATTTGGCGGCGCAGGGCTGAAGGATTTGTCGACGGTAATGCGGTGCGTTCCCCAAAAGTAAAAACTACCCTATAGTTCCTCTTAGACTACAGAAAAGGCTTCAAACGGTAACTCTGTCGCCGCTGGCGCGGGGCCCCCTTAAGGTGCAGGGCCCAATTTGATAAAATTGGTCAAATAGGCTTAAAACCGGCCCTGCTCCCGATGTTACTTTTAATTATCATAACATATTGACCTCATCCGTGGAAACATCGCACAGCAGTGTGGATAATAATCAATGCATGATGGCTGATATGTACTCACCCTTCCTGGCGTATTTTATCTGCCCTATTGCACAAATGCATCCCATACCACTTGAAAACAAGTGGAATAATATTCATGCTGCCTGACCCAGCTGAATGACAGGCTCAGAGGGGCAGCGCTGCTTGGACTGGTGACTCTCGTGACCCCGCCTCCCCAGGACCGGAAGTGCCCGTTGCCCAGGAGACGGCTCTAAACAAGATGGAGGAGGAGCATGGCGGCGCGGCGGTCGACAACATTGTCAATGAGTTTGAGACGTACGAGAGTTTCCTGGACTCGCAGATCACCTCCCTGGACCTCTACTACCTGGAGGTGAGAGGCGAACTCAGCAGCGACCCTCTGGCGGCCTGAGAGTCGGGCTGTTGGGAGGGAAGCGGGAGTGTGGAGGAAATCGGGCTGTTGGGAGGGAAGCGGGAGTGTGGAGGAAATCAGGCTGAGGTGTGTGGAGGAGTATAGGTGCTGTGTGTGGGGCATATCAGGGGTGGGCCAGGGCTGCGGGGATCAGGAGAGTGTCGGGAGGTCTCTGGAGTGGGATTGGGGGGAGGGTGCAGGTAAGGTGTGGAGGAGGTCAGGGTGGGGAGGTTTGGGAAGTGTGCTTTTATGGAGGGTGCCAGGGGAATGTGAGGTTGCTGTGAGCGCGGTGACCAGAGGGTCGGGAGGTGCGGGACGAAGTGGTTGGGAGGGTTTGGAGGTCAGGTAATTGGGGGGGGGGGGGGGGGGGGGGGGGGGGGGGGAGCATTGGGTAATGAAGAGGCAGTGGTGCCACACCTGGATCCCAGCTCAACGATTGCCTGTGACAAAGATCGAACCGCAACATTTCTCACCAGCACCTATCTTTGGCTTGTGTTCGCACATTAATAGCAACATATTTTGAATAAAAGTTCAATTCCTTTTTATTTAAACCATTACAATAGGTGTCATTTTCAGAAATAACGTTACTTTAAAAAAATATATTTTATTCTCTTTTTTACACATTTTCTCCCAAATTTACAGCCACCAGCAATAAACAATGAGCAGTAACGGATATAATGTCAATCCCCATATCAATAACAATGATCCCATCCTCCCACCACCCCACAAACAATTGCCCGCATGTTAACATAAACAAATAACAAAACGAAATCAGGAATCAGCCATAGTCACCATTAACACATACTGTCTCCCCCCACTAATGTTCGATGTTGTCTAATTCTTGAAAGTGCAATATGAATAATGCACATTAATTGTAGAACATCTCCATCCTTCCCCTCAGTTAACCTTCTCAAAAGTCAGGAATTCCAACAGGTTCCCACGCCAAGTCACAGGGTGGAGAGGTTGATCTCCATCCCAACAGGATCTGCCTTCGGGTGATCAATGAGGCGAAGGCTACAACATCTGCCTCTGCACCCGTTTCCAACCCTGGCTGGTCTGACACCCGGCATATGGCCTCCCAAGGGCCCGGGTCCACTTTAGAGATTACCCTAAAAACCCTCCAGTAATCCTCCAGCTTTGGACAGGACCAAAACATATGAATGTGATTTGCGGGGTCTCCCGCAACGTTCACATACATCTTCTACCCCCTCAAAGAGCTGGCTCATTCTCGCCCTTGTGAGGTGTGCTCTCTATACCACCTTCAGCTGTATCAGCCCCAACCTCGCACACGAGGTGGAGGCGTTCACTCTCTGGAGCACCTCACACTAGAGCCCCTCCTCCATACCCTCTCCCAACTCTTCCTCCCACTTTGCTTTGATCCCTTCCAGTGGTGGCTTCTCCTCTTCCAAAATAGCCCCGTAAACCACCGACACTGCCCCTTTCTCCAGTCCCCTTGTCGTCAGCACCTCCTGCAGCAATGTGGAGGCCGTCTCCATCGGGAAGCTCTGTATCTCCTTCCTCGCAAAATCTCGAATCTGCATGTATCGAAACATTTCCCCCTGGTCCAACCCATACTTCGCTCCCAGCTCCTTCAATCTTTTTTTTAAAATGTTTTTTTTATTGAGTTTTCATATTTTATATACAACATATTACAAATTATTAGAGAAAAAAAACACGCAAAAATTAACATGTATATTTACAGGTAAGCATCTTCATAATACAATTGTGGCCGCCCCCTTTAGCCGGCATACATATTTACATTCCCCAATATGGCCGAGGCACATGTTTATAGGCATTTATTTATAGTTTGGTTTGGGCCTTAGCTTGCCATCAACCCCATCACGAACCCCCCCCCCCCCCCCCCCCCCCCCCCCGGCTACCTTCCCCTGATTCCCGTCCATTTTCCCCTGATTCTTGGCCACCCGACTATTCTTCCTCTTGTTCGTTGGCCACAAACAGGTCCCGGAACAATTGCATGAATGGCTCCCACGTTCTGTGGAAGCCGTCGTCTGACCCTCTGATGGCGAATTTGATTTTCTCCATTTGGAGAGATTCCGAGAGGTCGGACAGCCAGTCTGCAGCTCTGGGCGGTGCTGCTGACCGCCAGCCAAACAGGATTCTACGGCGGGCGATCAGGGAGGCAAAGGCAAGGGCGTCCGCCCTCCTCCCCAGGAATAGATCTGGCTGGTCTGAAACCCTGAAGACCGCCACTATCGGGCATGGCTCCACCCTCACCCCCACCACTTTGGACATAGCCTCGAAGAAGGCTGTCCAGTACTCCACAAGTCTGGGGCAAGACCAGAACATGTGGGCGTGGTTGGCCGGGCCTCTTTGGCACCGTTCAGATCTGTCCTCCACCTCCGGGAAGAACCTACTCATACGGTTTCTTGTTAAGTGGGCTCTATGTACCACTTTTAGTTGCGTCAGGCCGAGCCTTGCGCATGTGGAGGTGGAGTTGACCCTATGCAGTGCTTCGCTCCAGAGTCCCCACCCTATCTCCATCCCCAGGTCGTCCTCCCATTTCATTCTTGTTGCGTCCAGTACGGTGTTGTCCCTTTCTACCAGTCGGTCATACATGTCGCTACAGTTCCCTTTCTCTCGGATACTTGCGTCCAGTAGGTCTTCCAGTAGTGTCTGTTGTGGCGGTTGTGGGTACGTCCTTGTCTCCTTTCGTGGGAAGTTTTTGAGTTGCAGGTACCGTAGCTCGTTCCCCCCAGCTAGTCGAAATTTCTCTGTCAGTTCGTCCAGTGTTGCGATCCTGTCGTCCGTGTATAGTTCCCTGACTGTCAGTGTCCCCCCGTCCTGCCTCCACCTTTTGAAGGTGGCGTCAGTCAGTGCTGGTGTGAACCTATGGTTGTTGCAGATGGGAGCCTTGTCCGACATTTTGGTCAGGCCAAATTGCTGCTGCAGTTGGTTCCAGGATTGGAGGGTGGCTGTCACCACTGGGCTGCTGGAGTGTTTTTTGGGTGGGGATGGGAGTGCTGCCGTGGCGAGGGCCCGGAGGGAGGTCCCCATGCAGGAGGTCTCCTCCGCACGCACCCACTCGGCTTCTGGCTCCTGGATCCATCCCCTTACTCGCTCGGCTGTTGCCACCCAGTGGTAGAATTGTAGATTCGGGAGGGCTAGCCCCCCCCTGGATTTTGTTTTTTGTAGGACCTTCTTTGGGATACTAGCATTTTTACCCCCCCATACGAACGCCATGATAAGTTTGTCCAGCACTTTGAAAAAGGCCTTGGGGATGTAGATCGGAATGGATCTAAACAGGAAGAGGAACCTGGGCAGTATGTTCATTTTGATCGCCTGGACTCTCCCCGCGAGGGAGAGTGGGAGTGTGTTCCATCTTTGCAGGTCCTTTTTTACTTCCTCCGTCAGGCTGGTGAGGTTCCATTTGTGGATCCATTTCCAGTCATGGGCTATTTGGATCCCCAGGTAGCGGAATTTGTGTCGGGTTTGCTTGAACGGCAGCCCCTTTAGTGCTGCCCCCCCCCCCCTTTAGTGCTGCCGCCGCCCCCCCCCCCCCCCCCCCCCCCCCCCCCCCCCCCCCCTGCGGGTGTACTGGAAAGATCTCGCTTTTGCTCATGTTGAGTGTATAGCCCGAGAAGGCTCCAAACTCTTTCAGGAGCGCGATGATTCTGTCCATGCTGCTTTGTGGGTCCAAGATATAGAGGAGCAGATCATCTGCATAGAGTGAGACTCTGTGCTCTCTGCCTCCCCTTCGGATCCCCCTCCAATTTTTTGCTGCCCTGAGCGCGATTGCTAGCGGTTCGATTGCTAGTGCGAACAGCAGCGGGGACAGTGGGCATCCTTGTCTGGTGCCCCTGTGCAGATGGAAGTATTGGGAGTTGGTATTGTTGGTCCGTACACTCCCCATGGGAGCGTTGTAAGGGGCTTTACCCAAGCGGTGAACCCTGTTCCAAGCCCGAACCGCTCCAGTACCTCTATGAGGTATTTCCATTCGGCCTTTTCTGCATCCAGGGAGACGATCACCTCTTGTGTTCTCTCCCCGGAGGGGGTCATTATCACGTTCAACAGGCGCCTGATGTTCGAGGTAAGCTGTCGACCTTTGATGAAGCCCGTCTGGTCCTCTGTGACCAAGCTCCTTCAATCCTGCAAACCGAACCCCAGGAAGCAAATCTTTTAGTGTCTTAATCCCCATCTCCTCCCATTTCTGAAAATTTCTGTCCCACTTCCCTGGCTCAAATCTGTGGTTCCCCCGAATCGGCATTTTCCTTGACCCTGCCCCCAACCCGGTGTTGGCGAAACTGCCTCCAAATCCTCAATGAAGCTATTATTACTGGAATCCCTGAGTATTTCCCCGGGACCATCGGGAGCGGCGCTGTTGCTAGTGCCTTAAATCCGGAGCCCCAACACAAACTCTCCTCCATTCTGACCCACTGGGAATCAACCCCTCTGACCCAGCTCCACACCTTCTCCACATTCGCTGCCCGGTAATAATACATCAGGTTCGGAAGACCCAAACCACCTGCCTGCCTTCCCCTCTGTAGCAGAAATCAAGATAACATGTTCATTTTAACCACCTGTATCTGACCCACCAGTCCCAGAGAGAGACCATCCCACCTTGCCAGATCAGCTTTCACTCTCCCCATCAAACTAGAAATGTTGTACCTGAGGCGCTCCCCCCCCCAATCCCGAGCAACCTCCACTCCCAGGCATCTAAAGTGAGTCCCTGCCCTACGGAATGGCTGCCCCCCACCCCTGCCCCCACCCCCGGCCAAGACACCACAAAATACTCACTCTTGTCTCGATTTAATTTGTACCCTGAGAAAGATCCAAACATCCAAATCTGCTCCAATATTCCCCCTATTGACACACGTGGTGCCAACATGTATAACAACAGGTCATCTGCATATAAGGACACCCTATGCCCTATTTCTCCCCACATTATCCCTTTCCAAAGCCCCAAACTTCCTAACGCGATGGGCAATGGCACAATCGCGAGTGCAAACAGCAGAGGGGACATAGGACATCACTGCCTCGTCGCACGGTAGAGAGAAATGTATCTTGAGCTGATGTTATTTGTGCGGACACTCGCCCTTGGCTCCTTGTATATTAACTTTATCCAGTCCACAAATTTTGGTCCAATCCCAAACCACTCTAGAACTGCCATCAAGTACCTCCATTCTACCCAATCAAACGCTTTCTCGGCGTCCAATGCCACAACCACCTCTGTTTTCTTCCCCTCCGCCGGGACCATAACCACGTCCAATACCATCCTAATGTTCGAAAAGAGCTTCCTACCTCTCACAAACCTCGTCTGATCTTTACTTATCACCTTCTGGAGGCACTCCTCCAGCCTACCTGCCAGTCCCTTCGCCAATACTTTTGCGTCCACGTTTTAAAGTGACATGGGCCTATACGACCCACACTCTGTCAGATCCTTCTCTTTTTTAAGCAACAGGGAAATTGATGCCTGCCCCAAAGTTGGTGGTAACACCCCCTTCCCTGTCGCCTCCTCAAACATCCCCACCATCAGGGGTGCCAGTTCATCCTTGAATTTTTTATAATATTCCACCGGAAACCCATCTGGCCCTGCCACCTTCCGCGACTGCATCCTCCCAATCACATCTTTTATCTCCTGCTCCGCTATCGCTCCTTAGCAATAACGTTACTTAAATTTAAATTGCTCCCATGCCTAAAACAAGAACCAATTATTTATGGTCGAGGGGAGTGACCCTAGAGCTGTCAGTAGCTGTTTGTAACCCGTAACCCTAACCATTAATCCCATAACCTTAATCCCAATCTAAATGCAGCTCTAGAATTTTAGCCCTGAATCCTTATCCCCAATCTAGTGATGTTGGTCAGCAACGTTACTGTTATGTTAGTGACCTCTCAGATTATTAAAAATAATAATCAATTAAAAACATGCAAACTGTCAAAGTACTATCCCTTGTACTGTCAAGCAGCATATTTTGGAATGTAGGAAAACGGAACGGATTTAATTAAAAGCAAAATACTGCTGATTCTGGAAATTTGAAATAAAACAAAAAAGAATCAAAATACTCAGCAGATCTGGCAGTAGCTGTGGAGACAGAAATAGTGTTGACAGTGGATTTTGATGCTTGAGATCAGTTCTGTAGATAGAACTTTATTTGGATAGGGGCGGCATGGTGGTGCATTGGTTAACATTGTTGCCTCATGGCACTGAGGACCCAGGTTCAATCCCGGCCCTGGGTCACTGTCCGTGTAGAGTTGGCACATTCGCCCTGTGTCTGCATGATCTCACCCCATAAACCCAAAGATGTGCAGGGTAGGTGCTACACGCTAAATTGCCCCTTAATTGCAAAAACATAATTGGGTACTCTAAATTTATTAAAAAAATAACTTTATTCGGATTATTACTTTTATGGTCATTGTGTATTTTATTTTCCCTGGGTTCTGAGGGTCACTGGCTATGCCTGTAGTTGTTGCCCATGCCTAATTGCCCGTGAGAAAAGAGTGGTGCTCTGCCTTTTTGAATCAGTAGTCAATGTAGTGTGTAGGAAACCCACAGTGCTGTTAAGGGCTTTCCAGGTTCCTGACGGAGTGACAGTGAAGGGATGGTGATATTGTTCTAAATCAAAATGATTTGTGTCTTAGACAGGAACTTGCAGGTCGTGGAGTTCCCATGCACCTGGTGGTAGAGATGTGAAATATCCTGTTTAAGGAGGTTAGCCAAACTGCTGCAGAGTCTATTATATGATACACGCTGCTTTCACTGCGTGCCAGGATAGGAGGGCGATAAGTATAGGTAGATGAAAGTTTGGGTTTTCTGATCAAAGAGACATTCTGTCGAAGTTTTTCGTCTGGCTCATCAGGACACAATTTGCAAAAATGCCACTTGTAAAGGGAACAGCAATTTATGCTGCATGAGCAGAAAGTGCTTATTAGTTGGCATCTGTAGTGGGCAAACTTCCAGAAACAATTATTTGAGATAGCATTAGTAGTCACATGGAAAAATGTGAGTTGCTTCGGAACAGCCAGCAGGGATTTCTAATGGGGAAATCGTGTTTAACTAACTTGATGTTTTTTGAGGAGGTAATACAAAAGGGTCGATGAGGGTAAAGCTGCTAATGTAGTACTTGGATATTATGAAAGCATTTGATACAATGGCACACAACAGACTTGTGAGAAAATGTATAGCTTGTGGCATAAAAGGGATAGTAGCAATGTAGATACAAAATTGGCTGAATAATAGGAAGCAGAGGACTTCCGGTGGTGCGTGCGAGCGGAGCGGTCACGCTGGAGAGGGGCTCCCGCCGGTAGGCGGCATTTCGTTTTTTTCCGGAGGTTCCCCCGTGGCTTTGCCAGTCGGGACTTCTTCGGCCGTTGGGGCCGAGGGACGGGTGCCGGGTTGGGCCAGTTTGAAGCCAGTGGTGCCCGTGATCGGAGGAGCAAGGAAATTGAGCCCGAAGCAAGCAGCGGGGGAGGAACATGAATCCAGCGCGAATGTAGAGGGGGAGCAGCGCACACTTGGTGCCCCCACCCCCGCTGAAAATGCATGTTTGGGAAGTTTGCAGTCCGGTCCTAGGAGAAGAGATGTTTTGAACTTTGATTTTTGGAATAAAATTTTTTTTTAAATGTAATTTTTCAATTCAAATTTTTTTTTTGTTATTTATTTTATTATTTACCTCGAGATTGAAGAAAGAAGAAGAAAAATATTTTATTTATCTCGAGATTGGAGAAAAGAAGAAAAATATTAAGTGGTTAAGGGATGCCAAAAACAGGTGTGAAGAAGGGACGAAACGCGGGCTCGCCGCCAAAGGAGAGGACCAGTAAAAGCGCTGACAAGATGGCGGAGGCCGGACCATGTGGTCGGGCCGCACTACTTACAGTGGAAAGGATGACTGAGGTGATGGCTGTGGAGCTGGAGAAGCAATTTGCGAGGCACATGGAGGCGTTGAGGAAGGAGATGATGGCGGTTGCATTGAGATCATTGGTGGAGGAGGCAATCGCCCCGGTGAGGGTGGATGTGGCAAAGACATCGGCCGAGGTGAGAGAACAGGGTGAAAAGATGAAGGAAGTGGAGGAGGCCATGTCGCAGCACAGTGACCAGCTCACCTCGATGGGAGACGAACTACAGAGGGTGGTGGAGGTCAACAAAGGACTCCCAGCAAAACTCGAGGACTTGGAGAACCACTCGAGGCGTAAAAATCTGAGAATTGTGGGCTTACCTGAAGGGGCAGGGGGCTCAAGGCCAACTGAGTACTTTGCTAAGAGGCTGGCGGAATTGATTGGGAGGATGAAGACCCCTCCCGGTATGAACTGGACCGAGCTCATTGGTCATTAAGGCCGAAACCCAAAGTAAACGAGTCGCTGAGTGCAGTAATTATCTGGTACCATAAATATTACATGAAGGAGAAGGTGTTAAACTGGGCGAAGCAGAAGTGGGAGGTGCAGTGGGATGGTGCTGGTGTTCGGATTTACCAGGACGTGACAGTGGCGTTGGCAAAGAGATGAGCGGCGTTCAGCCGATTGATGATGGCACTGTACAACAAGGGACTGCGATTTGGTATGGTATACCCGGCAAAGCTGAGGGTGACGTACAACGCCACAGATTTTTATTTTGCAACGGTGGAGACGGCTGAGGCGTTCATGAAGGCAGAAGGCTTGGGACAGAAGTGAGGAGTGGAGCTGGAAGAGAGATCGTGGACTGTGATTGGGGAGCTGGAAAATGTATAAATGTTATAACTTTCTTTTCACTGACGTGTATTGTAACTTGCTTGACTTCACGTTGTTAAAATCTGTTTAAATTTTTGTTTGGTTTGATTGGCATTTTTGCTCCTTTTTTTATTGCAACGGCTATATGTTATTTCTTTGAATTGCATGGGTTAGATTGTTCTTCTTTTTCTTCTGGGACTGGGTGGGAGGGGACAGTATGCTTTTTTGGGGAGAGGGGGACTACCCGCACTAGCTAACTAAAGTCGGCTAGTGAACGGAGGTGAGGAGAGAGCAGGGCTGTGGACATTGGAGCCTGGCTATCAGGTTTTGATGGGCCTACGAGGTGAGCAGGTGGTGGGATTTTTCACAGCGGTCCATAAGGTGTACCCGCGGATTGACTTTTTCATGGTGGGGACCTTCCCCAGCGCCTTCCTCAGGTCACTGAAAGGGGCAACATAGGTGGAGAAGGTAGTCAAGAAGGCATACGGCATGCTTGCCTTCATTGGCCAGGGCATTGAGTATGAGAATTGGCAAGTCATGTTGCAGTTGTATAGTTAGCCACACTTGGAGTATAGTGTTCAATTCTGGTCGCCACACTACCAGAAGGATATGGAGGCTTTAGAGAGAGTGCAGAAGAGATTTACTAGGATGTTGCCTGGTATGGAGGGCATTAGCTATGAGGAGCGATTGAATAAACTCGGTTTGTTCTCACTGGAACGATGGAGGTTGAGGGGCAACCTGCTAGAGGTCTACAAAATTATATGGGGCATAGACAGAGTGAATAGTCAGATACTTTTTCCCATGGTCGAGGGGTCAATTACTAGGGGGCATAGGTTTAAGGTGCAAGGGGCCAGGTTTAGAGGAGATGTACGAGGCAAGTTTTTTACACAGAGGGGAGTGGGTGCCTGGAACCCGCTACTGGAGGAGGTGGTGGAAGCAGGGACGATAGTGACATTTAAGGGGGATCTTGACAAATACATGAATAGGATGGGAATAGAGGCAAGTGTAGAAGATTTTAGTTTAGACGGGCAGCATGGTCGGCACAGGCTTGGAGGGCCAAAGGGCCTGTTCCTGTGCTGTACTTTTCTTTGTTCTTTGCTGCTGGCTGGGGTAAAAGGGTCGGAGTACTCGCCAATTGCAATGTCAGATCATGCTCCGCATAAGGTGGATATGGTATTGGAGAAGGGGATGGTATAGGGACCAGCGTTTAAGTTGGATGCAGGACTGTTGGGGGACCGAGGGTTCTGTGACAAAACTGAAAAAGTAATCGAGGAATATGTATCTTTTAACTGCACGGGTGAGGTGTCAAAGGCGGTTGTTTGGGAGGCTTTTAAGGCAGTGAGGTGAGGTGATCTCGTTCAAGGCTAGGTTAGACAAAGTGGAGAGGTTGGGACGTCAGGGGGTAATAGATGAGATATTGTAGGTAGACAGGAGGCAGACGATAGGGACCCAGTGCAGTTGGAAAAGAGGAAGGAACTCCAGACGAGCTTTGACTATCTACCAGGAAAGCGGTACGAAAATTGAGGCGAGCAAGGGGGACAGTTTACGAGCATGGCGTATGTTGGTGGGTCAGCTCCGTAGAGAGGCTGCGGCAAGGGAAATTGTCCAGGTGCGGAACAGGGCAGTTGATGGTGGTTCCAGATCAGATTAACAAAGACTTTAAGGAATTTTATGAGACATTGTACAGGTCAGAGCTACCTGGGGGAGTCCGGGAGATGCAGGAATTTCTAGATGGGCTGGAGTACCCGAGGTTAGGGGAGGGGGACAGGGCTATATTTGAAGGGGTGATAATGGAGCAGGAGATAAAAGATGCGATTGGGAGGATGCAGTCGGGGAAGGTGGCAGGGCCGGTTGGGTTTTCGGTAGAATATTATAAAAAATTCAAAAATAAGCTGGTACCCCAGATGGTGGGGATGTTTGAGGAGGCGATAGGGAAGAGGGTGTTACCACAAACCATGGGGCAGGCATCGATTTCCCTGTCACTTAAGAAAGATAAGGATCCGACGGAGTGTGGGTCGTATAGGCCCATATCACTTTTAAATGTGGACGCAAAGATATTGGCGAAGGTACTGGCAGATAGGCTGGAGGAGTGCCTCCCGAAGGTGATAGGTGAAGATCAAATGGGGCTTGAGAGGGAGACAGCTCTTTTCGAACATTAAGAGGGTATTGAACATGGTTATGGTACCGGCGGAGGGGAAGGAAACAGAGGTGGTTGTGGCATTGGACACCAAGAAAGTATTTGATCGGGTAGAATGGGGGTACTTGATGGCAGTTCCAGAGCGGTTTGGAATTGGATCAAGATTTGTGGACTGGGTAAACCTATTTTATAAGGAGCCAAGGGCCAGCGTTCGCACGAATAACATCAGCTCAGAATACTTTCCTCTCCACTGTGGGACGAGGCAGGGATGTCCTATGTCCCCCCTGCTGTTTGCACTCACGATTGAGCCATTGGCCATCGCATTAAGAAGTTCGGGGGCATGGAAAGGGATAGTGCGCGGGGGGTAATAGAGCATAGGGTGTCCTGAAATGCCGATGACTTGTTATTGTACGTGTCAACCAAGTGTGTCAATAGGGGGAATACTGGAGCTGCTTCAGGTGCTTAGGTCTTTCTCAGGGTACAAATTAAATCTAGACAAGAGTGAACATTTTGTAGTGTCTCGGGCAGGGCAGGGGTGGGGGGACTGCCATTCCGTAAGGCAGGGAATCACTTTAGATACCTGGGGGTGCAGGTTGCCCGAGATCGGGATGGGCTCCATAGGTACAATATGTCTAGTCTGGTGGGGAGAGTGAGAGCTTATTTGGCAAGGTGGGTTGGCTACAGGCGGTTGAAATGAATGTTATTTTTCAATATCTGCCAATTTTCCTGCCAAAGGCATTTTTTAGAGAGATTGAAGGGATGATTACCTCGTTCATATGGGGAGGGAAGGTGGCCAGAATTAAAATGATGCGACTATGGAGAGGAAGGAAGCAGGGAGTTTGGGTCTTCCGAACCTGATGTATTATTACTGGGCGGCAAATGTGGAGAAGGTACGGAGCTGGGTCAGAGGGGTTGACTCCCAATGGGTCAGAATGGAGGAGGGTTTGTGTAAGGGGTCGGGATTGAAGGCGCTAGCGACAGCGCCGCTCCCGACGGCCCCGAGGAGATACTTGGGGGTCCGGTAGTAATAGTTTTGTTGAGAATTTGGAGGCAGTTTTGACAGCACTTCGGGTTGGGGCAGGGTCAAGGGAAATGCCGATTCGGGGGAATCATAGATTTGAGCCAGGGAAGTGGGATGGACATTTTTGGAGATGGGAGGAGAAAGGAATTGGAACATTAAAAGATTTATTTCTTGGGGGTCGTTTTGCGGGATTGAAGGAGTTGGGAACAAAGTATGGGCTGGAGCAGGGGGAAATATTTAGATACATACAGGATCGAGACTTTGCCAGAAAGGAGAACAGACCTTCCCAGTAGGCTTCAACATTGCTGGAGGAGGTGCTGATGACAGGGGGACTGGAGAGTGTTGGCGGTTTATGGGGCTATTTTGGAGGAGGAGAAAGCGCCACTAGAAGGGATCAAGGCAAAGTGGGAGGAAGAGTTGGGAGAGGGTATGGAGGAGGGGTTCTGGTGTGAGGTGCTCCGGAGGGTGAACGCCTCCACCTTGTGTGCGAGGTTGGGCTGGTACAACTGAAGGTGGTGTATAGAATGCACCTTACAAGGCCGAGGATGAGCTGGCTCTTTGAGGGGGTAGAAGATGTGTGTGAACGTTGCGGGGGAGGCCCCGCAAACCACGTTCATATGGTATTGGTCCTGTCCAAATCTGGAGGATAACGGAATGAGGTGTTTAGGGTAATCTGTAAAGTGGTGCACGTGAAATTGGACCCTGGCCCTCGGGAGGCCATATTCGGGGTGTCGGACGAGTCTTCGTCTCATTGATCGCCCGAAGGCGGATCCTGTTAGGGTGAAGATCAATCTCTCCACCCTGTGTCCTGGTGTGGCGGGAGGACCCGCTGGAATTCTTGACGCTTGAAAAGGTCAGATTTGAACTGAGGGGAAGTATGGAGGGGTTCCACAATTCATGGGCGTTATTCATTATGCACTTTGGAGAATTGGATCACATTGAACATTAGGGGGGTTAGGGGCTGGGAGGGTTGGGGAGAGGGGGACTGTATGTGTTAATGGTGACTATGGGTGATTCCTGATTCCTTTTTATCATTTGTTTATGTTAACATGTGGGCCAATGTCTGGGGTTTGGTGGGAGGATGGGATCGTTGTTATTGATATGGGGATTGACATTACATTCGTTTCTGATTATTGTTTGGTGTAAATTTGGGAGAATATGTGAAAAAGGGGGAGAATAAAATATAAAAAAAATAATAAGAAACAGAGAGTAATGGACAATGGATACCTTTTGGGCTGGATGAAGGTTTGTAGTGGTGTACCCCAACAGTTGGTATTGGGACTCTTGTTTTTTCTGATATACACTAATGATCTAGATCTTGGTGTCCAGTTTCAAAGTTTGTGGATGATACAAAACTTGAAAGTATTGTAAATTGTGAGGAGGACAGTGTAGAACTTCAAAAGGACATAGACAAGTTGATGGAGTGGGCAGATGAAGTTCAATGCAGCAAAGTGTGAGGTGAAGTGTTTTGATAGGAAGAACTTTGGAGAGATAATATTAAATAAGGGGTAAAATTCTAAAAGGGGTGCAGGAGCAGAGTGACTTGGGTGTGTATGTGCATAGATCATGGCAGGACAGGTGGAGAAAGCAGTTTAAAAAGCAGATAGTATTGTGGACTTTATTAATCGGGGCACAGAGCACAAAAGCAAGAAGGTTATCCTGAACTTATGCAAGACACCAGTTGGACCTCATCTGGAATATTGTGCACAGTTCTGGGAGCTATACTATAGGAAGGATGTGAACGCATTGGAGAGAGTGCAGAAGAAGTTTTCAAGAATGGTTCCTGGGATGAGATACTTCAATTATGAAGATAGATTGGAAAGGTTGGGACTGTGCTTTTAAAGAAGAAGGCTGAGAGGAGATTTGATGAATATGATCAAATAGGGATCTATTGTTTGACACAATCTACCAGTCATTGGGACGTTCGACCTACATACCTGGCATCATGCCAGCACTGAAATTCCAATAACGCATTACTCATGTGTGACAGGCAGAACATATATTTAGCTTGACAGCAGCATCCTGTTAGTGGAGAATACCACTGGTGTTGATACTGCATAGCAGCAACGTGAAATGGTTAGCTTCAACTATTATTGCTCAATGTTTTGAGACATCTTACCATACCATGGTAATATAAGGTAGAGTGGGCTCTTTTCAGGACTAAATGTGGCCTTAGGCCTATGCATGAGTTTGCGTGATATGCAGCAAGAAAGAATAGCTGTTATCCCGCAGGATGGTTTGATGACACTATTTCAGCACCAAGCTTGCATTGTGAGCAAATGGCTTGGGCCCTATTTATGAAGTTGCCAAGAAGGCAAGTCTTATAACGTACGGAACTGTAGGAATCCCATCAGGTACATTGACCAATGAAGGCAGACTTGCAGTAGACAGTAGTAAAGAACCCAAGCCAGATCGGGCCTTGGGGAGGGTGGGGGGTGGTGTTGGCCACAGGCCTCGGGGTGAGATGGAAAGGTCAGACCTGTTGGGTCTTGGGGAGGGTTGGGTTGGGTCGGGCCTTAGGTGTGGGGTGAGTTCCATGGGGGTCCGTACTATAGTTAGTACAGTACAGTGGGTGGCACGGTAGCAAAGTGGTTAGCACTATTGCTTCACAGCGCCAGGGACCCAGGCTCGATTCCCGCTTGGGTCACCGTCTGTGCGGAATTTGCACGTTCTCCCTGTTTCTGTGTGGGTTTCCTCCAGGTGCTCCGCTTTCCTCCAAAAATCCCTAAAGACGTGCTTGTTCGGTGAATTGGACATTCTGAATTCTTCCTTCTACCCGAACAGGCGCCAGAATGTGGCGACTGGGGGATTCTCACAGTAACTTCATTGCAGTGTTAATGTAAGCCTCCTTGTGACAATACTAAAGATTATTATTATTACCTAGGAGTTAAGAAGTAGTTTTCATCCTAACTTTTTCTGGGTCACTATTGATGTAACACAGTCGGAGCCATCCACTATTTGAGTTTTAAAATTTAGTTTTGGATGGTTCCCAGTGCAGGGCAAATGCCCATGGAACTTTGCACTTCCCAGGCAATTGCCATGCAAACCTTACCTGGGAACATCCGGTGAGATTCCCCAGCGCATCTATGGAGTATGCTCCAGTTATGCTGCCCTGGAGCTCGGAAGTTACAGCTCATCATTAAAACATATGATTGTCGAGAGGCAATGGCTAGCAGAAATAATTAACAGTTGGCTTTCAACGAAGTTACATTCTTGTTAGGCACACAAACGTAGCATGACCAACGAGAAATGAAAGATTGCATTAAGTCAAAGGAAGAGGCTTTTAAAGTTGCCAAAAAAGTGGTAAGTCTGAGGATTAGGAGTATTTTAGAATTCACAAAGGAGAACCAAAAGAGAAAATAAAATATGAAAGTAAACTATCGAGAAACATAAAAACGGACTGTGAAAGCATCCGTATGTAAAAAGGGAAAGACTAGAAAAGACAAACATAGGCCCATTACAGGCAGAGACGGGGGAATATATCATGGGGAATAATGAAATGGCTGAGAAACTTATCAAATACTTTTTGTCCATCTTCAGGGAAGAGGATACAAAAAAAGCTCCCTGAAATATTAGGGCAGAGAGTTTCTCAACTGGTGTGCTGTGGCACAATGGTGTGACCTGAAATAAGATTCTAAAAGTGATTCAAAATTAATGTGAACAAGCTAAATTCAATCTTCATTTGCAGCTCTGTTGACGGCATCTCCAAGTCCTGATAAATCTCAGGCCTTCCACACATACACCGTGAAGGGCTGTGCTTTCGTGATTCGGATTGTTTTACCGTTTTTTTAAAAAACATTTCATTCAGGCATTTTCATAAAAACAAACCAGAGCAGAAGAAAAATAGTTCAACATTATAAATAATCAACACCCATTCCCCCTCTGCTCCACCACCACCCCCTTCTCCCATCCTGTCTTCCCCATTTTAAACCCCTTACTCTCTCCCTGCCTTGCTGACCCCTCAATCCTCCTTAAAGAAAGCAATGAATGGCTTCCAGCTTTGAGTGAATCCATCAAACGACCCCCTCAGGGCGCAATTGACTTTCTCCAGCCTCAGGAGTTCCACCAGGTTACTCACCCACACCCCCACTTTCGGCGGTTTTGAGTCCCTCCATCCAAGCAAGGTCCGTCTCCAGGCTATCAAGAAGGCAAAGGCCAAACATTGGCCCCTCTCGCCATCTGGACTCCCGGGCCTCCCGACACCCCAAATATTGCTACTCATTGACTCGGGGCCACCCCCAGCACCTCGGACATTATGTCCGCAAACCCCTACCAGAACCCCTTTAGCTTTGGACATGCCCAAAGCATCTGGACGTGATTTGCGGACCTCCCCACCCATCGCCCACACCTATCCTCTAACCCCTCAAAAAACCTACTCCTCCGTGATACCCTCTATGAATTACCTTAAACTGAATGAGGCTTAGCCTCACACACGACGAGGACGCATTCGCCATACGCAGGGCCTCAGCCACGTCCTGACCTCCACCTCCCCTCCCAGCTCCTCCTCCCACTTCTGCTTTATGTCCCCTAGCAGGGCCCCCTCCCAATGCATCAGCTGTCTGTAGACCTCCTTCTCCCTCCCTCTCTCCTCCTTCAACAGTACCTTATCCTGCAACCCCAGGGGCGGTAGCCCAGGAAAATACGGCACCTTGCTCCTCACAAAATCCAGGACCTGCAGCTACAGCCTCCCCGAACAGGCGCCGGAATGTGGCGACTAGGGGCTTTTCACAGTAACTTAATTGAAGCTTACTCGTGACAATAAGCGATTTTCATTCATTTTCATTTCATACCCAAAACTATTCCCTCGGAGCAACTCCTACTCTTACTCCCGGTCCTCCAACTTCGTAAATTTGCCTGCCGCGAGCCATGAAACCTCGCATCCAGTCCACACCGAGCCCCCCTCCAGTTCCAAATGCTGCCTCCACTGCCCCACAGCCTCAAGGTGAGCAGCACCACTAGGCTCATGGAGTATCTCTTCGGCTAGAACGGTAGAGGTGCTGTTAACAATGCCCTAAAGCTCGTTCCCCTACAAGAAGCCGCCCCAATGCCACCCCACTACCCATTTCCGAACCATGGCGATGTTCGCTGTCCATTAGTAGTAGTTCATTATATTTGACAACGTCAGCACCCCCAACCATCCTACTTAGCCTCCTCACATTCGCCGACAGCTGGCTCCTTTTCACAAAACCCGTTTGGTCCTCGCCTATCAACCCTGAGGTGCAGTCCTCGATTCGCGAAGCCAACACCTTCGCCACAACTTGCCATCCAATACCACCTTTACAATCTCGTCCTTTACTTTGCTAATCTCCCATTTTGATTCAAATGTGGCCACAAGGATGAAACTCGGGAGAAAAAAGTGAGGTTACTACAGAGACAATACAGCAATAGCTACTTTGCCTTTGGATTTTTGTGGCTGGTGGGACTTCTTTCCCTGTTCCAGAATGCCTAATTTGCAGGGAGAATCTCTCAAACTGTAATAGTATCAAGTAAGTTGAAGTGCCATTTCTGTACAAAACACCATTTACTCTCCAGTAAATATTTACAATACTTCAAGCACCTGAGAGAACAAAACGTATGGCAAAATCAATATATGATGGAGTGTGTGCAGGTTTCAGATAATATGGAGGAGGTGGCTTACCTGGTGGCTGAGCTCATAGTGAAATCGAAAAAGTCGCACACCATTGCTGGAACCCTAATTCTGCTGGCTTGCAAAAGCATAGTGAGAGTAATGCAGAGAGTCAATGCTGCCAAAGAAATCAACACATTTCCTCTTTCTGATTGTATAGTCAAATGGCGTGTTGACAATATGCCAGTTGATATTGAACAGCTATTGCAACAGAAATTAGAAGTGGGTGGAAAATTTTCCCTGCAGATTGATGACTCCACGGATATTAGAGTTGTTGCCAGTTCTTACCCCATGTCAGATACATTGATTGGGATTCTATCAAAGCAAATTCCTTCTTTTACAAAGAATTGCCTGATCCTGCAACCGGATAGGAAATCTTCTGTGACACAACTGTTTATCTGGAGGGAAACAATCTTAACTAGACCAAGTGTAATAGCATCTGCACTGATGGAGCAGCTTCCATGACAAGAAAAGTAAAAGGATTCATGAGTAAGGTAAAAAAACAGAATCCTGACATCCAGGCCAGCCACAGTATTCTGCACCATGAAGCCCTTGTTGCCAAGACAATGTGTTGGTCGTTTTGGGTGAGTGTGCTTAACACTCAATTTGGCTCTGTTTCTTTACTTAGCTCTGGAGTCGCCAGGTATCGTTAAGATACCGCCACAAGTTCAAGGTGAAGTTCAAAGCAATAAAACGATACACCAATTAGTAAGTTCAAACAACTGAGTTTATTATAATACAATTATAATAACTACCCATGCACACGCTAAAAGGATTAAGCTATTCCTACTGCTAAATAAACTAATACTTATCTCGAAGGAACTGCCGGGTCAGGGAACAAGGCCTCTTGCTCTGCTCTGGTCTACAGACTTCAGGTTGGTATAAGTTAAAAGGGGTCAGGAGTGTCTATCTCTGGTAGCGCTCGTTGTGAGACACTTACTTGCTGGCGGCTGCTGTCCGAACCCTCTCCTCTCTCTCCTTCAGGGTCTTCTTGGCAAAAGCTGGTCGAGGTGCTGGTCCACGGAGGAGTGCTGGTCAAAGAGAGAGGAGGGCTGGACGAGAAGACTGAACCATGTATGGGACCTGTCTTTTATAGGTCCTAGGGATCCGCGCCCCTTTGGGCGGACTCCCTTACCTGCTTGGAATCGATTGGGTCTCTTCCTAATCGATATGTTTGAATCCCCCCAATACTGAGTCTGTTCCTTAGCTACTGGGCGGGCTCTCAGGCTCTTTGTTTTCGAACCCTGTTGGTGCCTGAGTGTCTGGTATCCTTTACAATGTTGCAGTTGCTTCCCCATTTGTGTCCATTGTCTCTGGAATTGTTCCATTAACATGCTAATTATCCCGGTGATTGCCTCATTAGTATGCGGAACGTTTGTTTCGGTGCTGTCTGCTTTCTTAGCAGACAGAATCCACACCTGCTAGGTGCAGCCTGCTGGGGCTGCAAACATTGTCCATTTTATTCTGTATGCTTTGCGTTCCTCCATTTTGTATTTAGGGAAATGGCCAACTTCGGTGGCTACAAATGCCAAATGAGTTAACTTCAGTGTTAGGCCAATCAGTGAAGATCATGAATTATGTGAAGTCATGTCTTTTCAAACTGCACTTGTTTATTATTTTGAAAAAGGAGATGGAAGCTGACTACCAGGGCTTACTCATGCACACACACAGTGCGATTGCTGTCTCGGGGAAATGTTCTCTCTTATGTTTATGAACTCCCGTAACACAATGAAAGAGTTTTTGGCTCTGCATGAATTGCCACACAAAGATTTAATATGTGACGATTCTTGGGGTGCTAAGCTTGCATATCTTTGAGGTACATTCAGCCATCTGAATGAGCTCAATGTTAAAATGCAGGGGGAACTGAGAATATTGTGATAAACTTCAAGGCTTCAGATCAAAACTGGCCCTTTGGCAGGAAAAAGTGACAAGCGGGTCGATTGAGATGTTCAAGCTGGCATCAGCAAATTCTGCTGGTAAAACCATACTCAACCTCATCGCCACATAGCTTAAAACACTACACAAGAAGTTTGAATGCTACTTCCCCTCCGCAAGTACGGAAGACTGACTTGTTATGTGTTCCATTTAGTTCACTTTCTCTTGAATCATCAAAGAAATTGTCATTAACCGAACAAGAGGAATTTGCAGAGCTCAGGATTGATTTTGCACTGAAACAAAATCTTGCAGAGATGCTTCTGGACACATTTTAGTTGCTTGTGGGACAAGAATATCCAATTATTTCAGAGCACACCATAGCAGTACTCTTACTCACAACCTACCTGTGTGAGTTTGCATTCTCAACATTGGCTTATGTAAGAAAACAAAAACAGGGGAGCATCTGTCAGTGGAGCAAGATCTCGAGTTGCCCTGTTATTGGTTCCTCTCCGAATCAGGAGACTCTTCTCACAGAGGCAGACCCAGGTGCCATATTAGTATTGTCAGTGAGATGCTGCTCCCAGTATTTCCTTTATTTATGAACTTTCTCTTTGAGAAATGCAGACTTAAAAAAACTGAAAACAATTGAAATCTTTAATGGGAAACACTTTTAAATTGTTTATATTTCAATAAAAAATATTGTATTTAACATGCAAATGGTGATGAGACTTTTATTGTAAACTTCTTAATCTAATGAAAATTGTATTAAATGATGGCTTGATGTGTTTTCAGGAGGTATTAGAGGTAAAAGGCATTTGTTTTTGAGGCCAGCTCATTTGGAGAAAGTAGGAAGTGTGCCCCAAATTCTTTTAATAGGATAAAGGTGTGCCATAATAGATAAATGGTTGTGAACCACTGTACTAAGGAACCAAGAGACTTGAGATTGAGGACCTGAAAGAAATTAACATCAGTAAAAAAAGTAGTACTGGAGAAATTAATGAGACAAATGTTGGGGCGGTACAGTAGCACAGTGGTTAGCACTATTACTTACAGCGCCAGGGACCCGGGTTCGATTCCCCGCTTGGGTCACTGTCTGCGCGGAGTCTGCACGTTCTCCCCATGTCTGCGTGGGTTTCCTCCGGGTGCTCCAGTTTCCTTCCACATGTCCCGAATGACGTTCTTGTTAGGTGAATTGGACATTCTGAATTCTCCCTCTGTGTACCCGAACAGGTGCCGGAGTGTGGCGACTAGGGGATTTTCACAGTCACTTCATTGCAGTGTTAATGTAAGCCTACTTGTGACACTAATGAAGACTATTATTTAATAAATGCTCGGGACCTGATGATCAACCTCCCAGAATGTTGAATGAGGCGGCTGTGAAAGTGGATGCATTGGTGATCATCTTCCAAAATTCAATAGATTCTGGAACAGTTCTTGCAGATTAGAAGATAGCAAATGTAATCCCATTATTTAAGACAGGAGGAAAAGAGAAAACCGGGAACTACAGACCAGATAGCTTTCCATCAGTAATAGGAAAAATGCTAAAGCCTATTATAAAGGATGTGATAACTGGACACTTAGAAAATAATGGTAGCATTGGGCAGTCTACATGAATTTAAGAAAGGGAAATCATGTTTGACAATCCTTTTTGGAGTTTTTTGAGGATGTAACTAGCAAAATATATAAGGCAGAACTAGAGAATATGGTGAATTTTCAGAAGGCTTTGGATAAGGTTCCAGAGAAAAGATTGGGAAGCAAAATTAGAGCACATGGGATTGGAGGACAATGTACTGACATAAAGTAAGGATTGGTTGATGGACATAAAACGGTGTAGGAATAAATGGGTCATGCTCAGGTTAGCGGATTATCACCAACAGGCATCAGTGCTTGGGCCCAGCTATTTGCAGTCTGTATCATTGATTTTGATGTGGGGATGAAATGTAACATTTCCAAGTTTGCAGATGACACAAAATTTGGTAATAATGTGAATTGTGAGGAGGATTCTGAAAGGCTTCAAGGGGACTTAAGACGGGTTCAGTGAGTGGGCAAGAACATGACAGATAGAATATAATTAACTTATCCAACTGAGTAGGAAAAACAGAAAAGCAGTACATTTTTTGAATAGTAAGAGATTGGGACATGTTGATGTCCAAAGGGACCTGGGTGCCCTTGTTCACAAGTCACCAAAAGCTTACATGCAGGTGCAACAAGCAACTAGAAAGGTAAGTGGTATGTTGGCCTTTATTGCAAGAGTATTTGATTGCAGGAGTAAGACGTATTGCTGCAGTTGTATAGAACCTTGTTGAGGCCGCACCTGGAGTATTGTGTGTAGGCTTGGTCTCTTTGCATGGAAGAATATAGTTGCCATAAAGGGAGTGCAACAAGGATAACCAGACTAATCCTTGGGATGGCAAGATTGTCGTATGAAGAGAGGCTGTGGAGACAGGGCCTCTAATCTTTAAAGTTTAGAAGAATGAGAGGTTACTTTAATGAGATATACAAAATTCTTACAGGCTTAAATACGGTAAATGCAGGAAGGATGTTTCCCCTGTTTTGGGTGTCTAGAACCAGGGGACACAGTCTCTGAATAAGAGGTAGGTTATTTAGCACCGAGATAAGGAATAATTTCTTCACTTAGAGGATGGTGAATCTTTGGAATTCTCTACTTCAGAGGGCTGTGGAGGTTCAGTTATTGGGTATGTTCAAGACAGAGATCAATAGATTTTTAGTTATTAAAGTTATCAAGGGGTATGTGGATAGTGTGGGAAAATGAGGTAGTAAAGGAAGATTGAGGGAAAAGATCAGCCATGATCAGCAGAGCAGGCTCGAGGGTCTGATGGACTAATCCTGCTCCTATTTCCTATGTTCCTAAAAGGTACTATCTAAATGCAAGTTGTTGAATAGTCATGAACCTGAGGGTCATTCTTATCTTCATCATCCACTTTTTGTTGCAAACAGCAAGGAACAATGAGTCCAACGTATTTACTGTTGAGCAGTTTTTCAAGTAACAAAACCAATTATGACATGAAAACAGTATTTACTAGGATATGGTGGGCATGTTTGAATAATTCTGTTCAACTTCAAAGATAAAATGAAAAGTAAAAAAAATACAATCACAGTACTCCAGAAGATGGTGCGTTGATAAAAGAATTTCAATGGTGGAGATAAACCTGTAGTATCTTGTCCTGCGTCTTTTACATCAGCAATGTATTTTAGTCGCATGCTGGTTTGAGTGGAATTCAATATGTAGCCCATGTCCTGGCTTTTAATGCCTCTTTAAAATGCATGGGGGCTACATTACTTTGCTGCCCACATATTGCACGAGAAAAAGTAAATGGACCTTTGTTTTAAGTGCCCATATGGTACTTGCATTTATGCATTTGAATATGTGGCTCCATGTATTGAGTTTCAAAAAACAATTCTGATTTATTGTCAAAATATACTGAGTTAAATGTTGTGCAGTGTCTGAAATTAGAATACAATAACTTTCTTCAGAACTGATCAGTCAGTTTTTAGTAAAAATTTAGAAAATGTAACGTTTTAATTTGAAAGTTTATCTGAATAATTTGTTAATGAAGTACGCATTCAGCTTAAACTCTATAAAATGTTACATTTGATGTGCACAGGCTGTCTCCTAATCATTTTTATTAAGAGTGCTTGTAATGGATGTTGATCTGCAACTGTTAGTTCACTTCATATTGTACAGATTTATTACACTTGTAGTTCTTAACCAGGTGAAACATACAATGCAAAATTTTGCATTCCTTATAATGGTACATGTCATTATGGAGTAAATTGAACAGCACCTTCTCATCTTCACATGCCTGAAAGTCTGGAATTTGCTGTCAGATATTTACAACCCCTCGTTGTCGATAGACCAGCTGTTGTTAAATGCGAGGTATCCCAAAACTCAGAAAGATAACTTGGAACACCAGTTCTTAATGGTGTATATTTTCAATTTGTTTTTTTCCTTTTATAAATTTAGAGAACCCAATTTTTTTTTTCCAATTAAGGGGTAATTTAGTATGGCCAATCCACTTACCCTGCACATCTTTGGGTTGTGGGGTTGAGACCCATGCAGACACTGGGAGAATGTGCAAACTCCACACGGACAGTGACCCGGGGCCAGGATAGAACCTGGGTCCTTAGTGCTGTGAGCAACAGTGCTAACAACTGTGCCACCGCAGTGTCCTCAAGATGGCGCCGGAGCATGGCGTCTCTGTGAGCTCTCCTAAACAGATCCTCTTTTTACATCTCCTATAACTACTAATCTCTTAAAATTTTATTCTAACACTATCACTAAACTTTACACTCCCGTATGCTTCACCTGATGCCGGTATCTATGTATTTACATTGTGTACCTTGTGTTGCCCTATTAGGTATTTTCTTTTCAAGTACTAAATGATCTGTTTGAGCTGCTTGCAGAAAATTACTTTTCACTGTACCTCTGTACACGTGACAATAAACAAATCCAATCCGTGCCGTCCCTTTCAATTGCATATGCTGTGAGAAAAGATACGGAAACCAGGGAGGAATAGGTCCAGTCGATTTGTGATCAATTAATTTTTTAAAAAAAAATAATTTTTATTCAAATTTTCATAAAATATCAACAACAAAAAGAAAAAAATTACAAAGAACAGAAAGAACAACACCCCCCCCCCCCCCCCCCCGTGCAAAGGGAGAGATAAACGATCACCCGTCATTCCCACAGAACAACTGCCCGTCCCTTCAACAGAAAGGACCGAAACCCCCCCTGTGTATACACAAAAGAAGAAACAAATAGCGCACGCCATTAGCACAGAACATCTATGCGCGTCCCTTCAGTCCAAAACATAGAGACGATCCCCCCCCCCCCCCCGGGTTGCTGCTGCTACTGGCCTTCTCCTATCGTTCTGCCAGGAAATCCAGAAATGGTTGCCACCTCCTGAAAAACCCCTGCACCGACCCCCGAGGGCAAATTTCACCTTTTCTAATTTAATAAACCCTGCCATATCATTGACCCAGGCCTCCACGCTTGGGGGCCTCGCATCCTTCCACTGAAGAAGAATCTTCCGCCGGGCTACTAGGGACGCAAAGGCCAGAATGCCGGCCTCTTTCGCCTCCTGCACTCCCGGCTCCACCGCCACCCCAAATATTGCGAGCCCCCAGCCCGGATCGACCCTGGATCCTACCACCCTTGACAGCGTCCTTGCTATGCCCTTCCAAAATTCCCCCAGCGCTGGGCATGCCCAGAACATATGGGCATGATTTGCTGGGCTCCCTGAGCACCTAATGCACCTGTCCTCGCTCCCAAAGAACCGGCTCATCCTTGTCCCGGTCATGTGAGCCCTATGCAGCACCTTAAACTGTATGAGGCCAAGCCTCGCACAAGATGAGGAGGAGTTCACCCTCCCCAGGGCGTCCGCCCACGTCCCCCCCCTCTATCTCCTCACCCAGCTCAACCTCCAATTTACCCTTCAGCTCCTCGACCGAGGCCTCGTCCATCTCCTGCATCACTTGGTACGCTGCCGAGATCCTCCCCTCTCCAACCCACACCCCCGAGAGCACCCTGTCCTGGATCCCACGTGGCGGCAGAAGAGGGAACTCCGCCACCTGCCGCCTGACAAACGCCCTTACCTGCATGTACCTAAAGGTGTTCCCCGGGGGGAGCCCGAACTTCCCTTCCAGTTCACCCAGGCTCGCGAACTTCCCGTCTATAAACAGGTCCCCCAACCTCCTGATACCTGCCCTATGCCAACTCAGGAATCCGCCATCAATTCTCCCCGGAACAAACCGGTGGTTCCCCGGTATCGGGGACCCCATCGAGGCCCCCACCTCCCCACTGTGCCGCCTCCACTGCCCCCAAATTTTGAGGGTAGTCGCCACCACCGGGCTCGTGGTATACTTCGTTGGAGGGACCGGCAGCGGCGCCGTTACCAGCGCCTCCGGGCTCGTGCCCACACAAGACGCCTTCTCCATCCTCTTTCATGCTGCCCCCTCCCCCTCCATCACCCACTTACGCACCATTGCTGCGTTGGCAGCCCAATAGTACCCACAGAGGCTGGGCAGCGCCAGCCCCCCCCTATCCCTGCCCCGCTCCAAGAACACCCTTCTCACCCTCGGGGTCCCGTGAACCCACACAAACCCCGTAATGCTCCTGTTAACCCGCGTGAAAAAGGCCTTCGGGATAAGGATGGGGAGGCACTGGAACAGGAACAGAAATCTCGGGAGCACCGTCATCTTGACTGACTGCACCCTACCCGCCAGAGACAGCGGCAGCATGTCCCACCTCTTAAACTCCTCCTCCATTTGCTCCACCAGCCTTGTGAGGTTAAGCTTATGCAAAGCCCCCCAGCTCCTGGCCACCTGAACCCCCAAGTACCTGAAGCTCCTCTCCGTCCTTTTCAGTGGGAGCCTACCAACCCCCCCCTCCTGGTCCCCCGGGTGTACCACAAACAGCTCGCTCTTCCCAAAGTTGAGCTTATACCCTGAAAAATCCCCAAATTCCCGGAGGATCCCCATCATCTCCGGCATTCCCCCCACCGGGTCCGCCACATACAACAATAGGTCATCCGCATAGAGCGACACTCGATGCTCCTCCCCACTCCGGACCAGCCCCCTCCAATTACCCGACTCCCTCAGCGCCATAGCCAGGGGTTCAATTGCCAGCACAAAAAGCAGGGGGGACAAGGGACACCCCTGCCTCGTCCCTCGGTATAGCCGAAAATACTCCAACCTCCTCCTATTCGTGGCCTCATATAACAGCCTCACCCAACTGACAAACTCCTCCCCAAACCCGAACCTTTCCAGCACCTCCCACAAGTACCCCCACTCAACCCTATCAAAGGCCTTCTCCGCGTCCAGCGCCACCACTATCTCCGCCTCCCCTTCTACCGCCAGCATCATTATAACGTTCATGAGCCTCCGTATATTACTGTTCAGCTGCCTCCCCTTCACAAACCCCGTTTGATCCTTGTGGATAACCTGTGGCACACAGTCCTCTATCCTCGTGGCTAAGATCTTTGTCAACAACTTGGCGTCCACGTTCAAGAGTGAGATCGGCCTGTATGACCCACACTGCAGGGGACCCTTGTCCCGCTTAAGAATCAAGGAGATCAGCGCCCGAGACATCATCAGGAGCAAAGCCCCCCACTCCCTTGCCTCGTTAAAGGTCCTAACCAAATGGGGGCCCAACAGGTCTGCATACATCCTGTAAAATTCAACCGGGAACCCATCCGGCCCCGGCGCCTTCCCCGACTGCATATTTCCTATCCCTTTGACCAGCTCCTCCAGCTCAACTGGCGCCCCCAGACCCTCCACCTGTCCTTCCTCCACCCTAGGGAATCTCAGCCAGTCCAAAAAGCGCCCCATCCCCCCCTCCTCCGCCGGAGGTTCGGACCGATACAGTTTCTCGTAAAAGTCCCTGAAGACCCCATTAATGTCTACCCCCCTTCGCACCACATTTCCTCCCCGATCCTTAACCCCACCGATCTCCCTCGCCGCATCCTGCTTCCGGAGCTGGTGTGCCAGCATTCTGCTTGCCTTCTCCCCATATTCATACACCGCACCCTGTGCCTTCCTCCACTGAGCTTCCGCCTTTCTGGTGGTCAACAAGTCGAACTCAGCTTGGAGGTTGCGCCGCTCCCTCAGCAATCCCTCCTCCGGGGCCTCCGCGTATCTCCTGTCCACCCTCACCAACTCCCCCACCAATCTCTCCCTCTCTCTCCGCTCTTCTCTCTCCCTGTGGGCTCGAATGGAGATCAACTCCCCCCGAACCACCGCCTTCAGTGCCTCCCAAACCGTCCCAACTCGGACCTCCCCATTGTCGTTGGCCTCCAGATACCTCTCGATACATCCTCGAACCCACCCCCTTCACCTCCTCATCCGCCAGCAGACCCACCTCCAAGCGCCAAAGCGGGCATTGGTCTCTCTCCTCCCCCAGATCGAGGTCCACCCAGTGCGGGGCATGGTTAGAAATGGCTATCGCCGAATACTCAGCATCTTCCACCCTCGCAATCAGCGCCCTTCACATAACGAAAAAATCAATCCGAGAATAGGCCTTATGCACATGGGAGAAGTATGAAAATTCCCTGGCCCTCGGCCTCGCAAACCTCCATGGATCCCCCGTCCCATCTGGCCCATAAACCCCCTTAGCCGCCGCAGGCCGCCTACCCGTCCTGGAACTGGATCGACTCAGTGGCAGATCCAGCACCGTGTTGAAATCCCCCCCCCATTATCAGGCTCCCCGCCTCCAAATCTGGAATCCGGCCCAACATGCGCCGCATGAAACCCGCATTGTCCCAATTCGGGGCGTATACATTGACTAGCACCACCCGCTCCCCTTGCAGCCTGCCGCTCACCATCACATATCTCCCGCCACTGTCTGCCACCACATTCGACACCTCAAACGACACACTCTTCCCCACCAGGATCGCCACCCTCCGATTTTTTGCATCCAGCCCCGAATGAAACACTTGGCCCACCCATCCCTTCCTCAACCTAACCTGATCCGCCACCTTCAGGTGAGTCTCCTGAAGCATGGCCACATCCGCCTTCAGCCCCTTCAGGTGCGCAAACACGCGGGCCCGTTTGACTGGCCCATTCAGTCCCCTCACATTCCAGGTGATCAGCCGGATCAGGGGGCCACCTACCCCCTTCCCCCGTCGACTAGCCATCACCCTTCCGTAATCCGCCATGTGCTCGCGCCACCCCGCTCAGCCCTTTTCCCACAGCGACAGACCCCCGTCCCAACCCCCTCTACATACTCCAGCTCTGCCTTGGCCATTCGAGCAGCAACCCGGTACCCCCCCCCCCCCCCCTCTTCTCTCCCTCCCCCCCCCAAGCTAGGACCTCCCCTAGCTGTGTAACCCCTTCCATTGGACTTCCATAAGTCAGCCGACTCCTGCTGACCCCGGCTGCTCCCACCACTCGTGACCCTCCCCAGTGCCACACCACCATCCCCTCAGTGTCGGCCCCGCCCCCTGCTTCTCCAGCGCGGGAGAAAATCCCGCGCTTCCATCCCAAGCCCCGCTCCCCTGATCCAAAACGTGGGAAAAGGCAGGCACATGACCCAACAGGACCGCGAACCCTACCCAAACTCTCAACCAGTGGAAAAAAAAAATCCTAACATGACAAAACACCCAAGTAAACAGATAACAGTCCCAAAAAGCAAACAAAAAGCAGAACAGCAAAAAACATCATCCAATAGAACCGATAAAGCGAAAGGATACCAAGGAGGACAAAGCCTCCGGGCTGTGTACAACGTTCCCCAGCCCCCAGTCCTCAGTTCTAGTCCAGCCTCCCTGCCTGGACGAAAGTCCAGGCCTCCTCCGGGGAGTCAAAATAGAGCTGGTGGTCTTTATAAGTAACCCACAGGCGTGCCGGCTGTAACAGGCCAAACTTGACCCCCTTCTTGTGGAGCACTGCCTTCGCCCGGTTAAACCCAGCCCTTCTCTTCGCCACCTCCGCACTCCAGTCCTGGTAGATCCTAATCTCCCACTTGCTACTCCTCTCCTTCTTCGCCCATCTCAGCACACACTCACGGTCGACAAAGCGGTGAAAACGAACCAGCACCGCCCGAGGCGGTTCACTTGGCTTGGGCTTCTGCAGAAGCACCCGATGGGCACCCTCCAGCTCCAAGGGTCCCATGAACGACCTTGCACCCATTAGCGTGTTCAGCATCATAGCCACATAGGCGCCCAAATCCGAACCTTCCAGCCCCTCTGGGAGGCCCAGAATCCGCACGTTCTTCCGACAGGCCCGGTTCTCCATCTCCTCCATCCTCGCTGACCACTTCTTATGGAGTGCCTCGTGCGACTCCACCTTCACCGCCAGGCCCAGGAGTTTGTCCTCACTCTCCGAGGCCTTTTGTCGAAGCTCTCGGATCTCCGCACCCTGAGCCGTCTGGGTCACCATGAGCTTGTCCAGGGAGGCCTTAAACGGCTCCAGAATCTCTGCCTTCAGCTCCTTGAAGGAGCTCTGAAGCAGCTCCTGCTGCTCTCGTGCCCACTGCTGCCACGCTGCTGCTTCCCCGCCCGCCGCCATCTTGCTTTTCCTGCCTCGCACCTTTCTCTGCTCCAAAGCCGATTTTTTGACCGCTCCACTCCTAGTCCAGGCCATCCACCGGCGGAGAATCTTAGAAAAAATGTTCCCACAAGGGGCAAAGTCCAAACAGCACCGCTACGGGCCCTTAAAAGAGCCAAAAAGACCGAAAATAGCGGGAGCCACCGAACGTGCGGCTTAGCTCCGCATCACCGCAACCGGAAGTCTTGTGATCAATTAATAAAGAATACAGTATTTATTAACTTAGAAGAAAAACACGACAAGAAAGACTATAATTCACTAGAACAGTCCACTTAACTACATTGATGGATATACACGCGGTATCACATGAGGTTACCCCTTTGTTCCCAACTACCTACATTTCCTGAACTCTGAGATGCCCCTTGCTCCAAAACAACACCCAATATCACATAACTCTATGAGCTAAATCCAGCAGATAATTACCATGAACAGGTTTTTTGTCCATGTTTGGGAAAACAGGCTTCAATCAGTTGCAGCAAAGACGATTTTAATCAAGAAAGCCCAATTCTCTTCATCCCAGATTGTGGCTGACCCAAACGGTTGATATGTAATCATATGCCGCTCCCAATAGAATACCTCAATAGTTCTGGTCAATGGCTATGCCCCTAATTGGGATTATGATAGGATTTCATCTATGCTTTGTTATCTCCCCCTCCCCTCATGTTCTCCATGCATACTCTCGCATTGGTCCTGGAGTCAGTACGTGGAATGCCTACATAACGTCTTCAGAGCAAACAACATTACTGAAAACGAGTGCCAGACAGTGAATCTATTGACAGCCTGTGTGGCACACATGTTCAGAGTCATTAGGGGTTTTATGTTTCCAGTGGCACTGGATACACTAGCATTCGACCAGCTTATCACATTTTAACCTGACTCCGTCCACCATTATGCAAAGATACAGGTTCAATAAGGCAGAAAGATCAGAAGGGGAGTCTGTTGCTGAATATTTTTCCTGTTTGCGAAAAATCGTCGAACATTGCTGGTATGGCACTGTGTTGGCAGACAAGCTCCACAATCGCCTAAGGCCAATGCTGGAAAATCTCAGCAAGTCTGGCAGCATCTGTAGGGAGAGAAAAGAGCTAACGTTTCGAGTCCGATGACTCTTTGTCAAAGCTGTGACAAAGAGTCATCGGACTCGAACTGTTAGCTCTTTTCTCTCCCTACAGATAGAACATAGAACATAGAACAGTACAGCACAGAACAGGCCCTTCGGCCCTCGATGTTGTGCCGAGCCATGATCACCCTACTCAAACCCACGTATCCACCCTATACCCGTAACCCAATAACCCCCCCCTTAACCTTACTTTTTTAGGACACTACGGGCAATTTAGCATGGCCAATCCACCTAACCCGCACATCTTTGGACTGTGGGAGGAAACCGGAGCACCCGGAGGAAACCCACGCACACACTGGGAGGACGTGCAGACTCCGCACAGACAGTGACCCAGCCGGGAATCGAACCTGGGACCCTGGAGCTGTGAAGCATTTATGCTAACCACCATGCTACCGTGCTGCCCCTTGCTGCCAGATGCTGCCAGACTTGCTGAGATTTTCCAGCATTAGCCCTTTCGTTTCAGATTCCAGCATCCGCAGTAATTTGCTTTTCTCCACAATCGCCTGGTTTGTAGTAACAACCTTGAAATCCAAAAGAAGCTTCCAAGTGAGAGTTCTCTAACATTCCAGCAGGCTTTGCAAATTTCTCTGAGAGTGCCACTTGAGGCGTACAGAAACTGCAGAGAATGGAGATGAATATTGTCAGGCACTGACCCCCTCGCCAGCCTTTGAAACGACCTAGAAAGGACCATCGTGATGCTACAGGTCTGTGGTTTCAAGGCCATGGACACTGCCTCACACCCTCTCTGAATTCGGGAGATGCCAACTACTGTTGGGGTTTGACAAGGCCACCAGCAGCATGACAGGCAATCCTCAGTCCACCTGGGATAAGGCAAGCTATGGCCCCGTGCTAGGACCCTACATTTGGGTGACCCTGAAGAAGCTGGAGGCGAGTTGAAAATGCAGCTGAATTGTGTGGCTGCGCCCTGGGTGGCCCCTATACATATCCCTGTGCTTGCCAACGGACACTTAATCCAAATGGAATTGGATACAGGTGCTGCCGTCTCAGTGGTGCCACAACACATGTTCGACCAGATCTGGCATGTGGTGAGTCGATTGTAACTGGCAGATACGGCCGCTCACCATGTACACAGGGGAGCGTTTGGCTATAGTGGGCTCCACGCTCACTCCGATGGCCTATGGGCTTCAGTCCCTGCGCCTTCCTCTTATTGTGGTACAGAGGGATGGCCCCAACCTGCTGGGTCGGGATTGCTTGCGTTATTTGCGGATCATCTGGCAACGAGCCACCTCACCATGCGGGGCGGCATAGTGGTGCAGTGGTTAGCACTGCTGTCTCACAGCGCCGAGGATCTGGGTTCAATCCCGGCCGCAGATCACTGTCATTGTATGTGTGGGCCTCACCCCCACACCCCAAAGAGTTGCAGGCTAGGTGGATTGAACATGCAAAATTGCCCCTTAATGGAAAAAAAAAGAATTGGGTACTCTAAATTTAAGGGCAGCACAGCAGCACAAGTGATTAGCACTGTGGCTTCACAGCGCCAGGGTCCCAGGTTCTATTCCCTGCTGGGTCACTGTCTGTGCGGAGTCTGCACGTTCTCCCCGTGTCTGCGTGGGTTTCCTTCGGGTGCTCCGGTTTCCTCCCACAGTCCAAAGACGTGCAGGTTAGGTGGATTGGCCATGATAAATTGCCCTTAGTGTCCAAAACACACACTTAGTGTTGGGTGGGGTTACTGGGTTATGGGGGATAGGGTGGAGGTGTTGACCTCGGTTAGGATGCTCTTTCCAAGAGCCGGTGCAGACTCGATGGGCTGAATGGCCTCCTTCTGCACTGTAAATTCTATGAATTTACAAGTGCGGAGTTCGCTGCACTCGCGAAAGCAAATGGCATTTGCTATGTCCGCACCGCTGGTCATCATCAGGTGTCAAATGGACTGGTGGCGCACGCCATGCAGACGGTGAAGCAGGGCCTGAAGAAACAAACCACAGGTTCGATGGATAGCAGAACGGCTCATTTCCTACTTGAATAGAACTATGCTTCATGCTGTGACTGGAGTGGTCCCAACCAAAATGTTAATGGGTTGCCGACTCAGGACACGGTTGAGCTTGTTGCTACCCAATATTGGCGCAAAAGTGTGCCATATACAAGATTTGCCAGGGCATTTCCTTGTCTACTTCGACATTTCACCCCTGATGAAGCGGTCTATGCCTGTAACTTTGGTGAAGATCCTTGCTGGCTCCCGGAGTTTGGTATTCGTTATTTCTATTCCGTATCATACTCCGGCCATGTTTGAGGTGGAGCATCACCTGGATCACCTCCGTGCCCAGAGGTTTGCCACTTGGGAGGTTTCTTGGGGGAAATCCACCCCAGTCCCGCTGGTTACTCCGGTTCCGGGGCCTGTGCATCCGACTACCTCGTCATGTTTTCCTCGTGATGAGGCGATGCTTGATGTCTTGATGTCTGATTCCGATATGGAGACACAGACTTCAGGTGACTCTGACTTGGACGTCGTAGTTCAGCCACCTTCCAATAGTTCTCCAGCTACGCGTTCCAGCCGCAAGGGTTGTTCTCTGGCTAGGTATAAGCCGGCGTCTAGGTCCCACTGCCTGGCAGCATTGTCCTGACGCGCCGCGTCGTCCGGCGTTCGACGGGACTGCATCGGTTTCTTCTGCTCCTTCCTCTCCATTGGTGTTTTTGACTTCTTCTATTCCTTGTCTTCATCGTCGTCTTCATTCCCCTTGTGGGTCTTCAGACCTTGGGGGCGGGGGAGAGGGGTGTAACAACGTGCATGGGATACATGGGGCGGGGTCGATTGCTTTCCCCCTGTGGCTCGAGAAGTATGAGCTCCCCTGCTATCTACGGGGCTGCTAAACATGTTGGATAACATGTTGGCCAGTCAGGAATCGATCAGCACAGAGAGAGGACCCGGTGAGGTATAACTGGGCTTCATGTAAATAGTTTTTCTTATAAATAAACTACTCATCGGACTCCCCTCGCCTTATTAAAGCATTGGTGCTTTGACTGTTGCTTTGTATGTGCCGCTTGATAACACGGTCGATGGTATCTTCTATCATTTTGCTGATCGTCAAATCATTTTCCACATTATTGGCTGAATGCTGGTGTTGTAGCTGTTCTGAACAGCTTGACTAGGGGAGCGGCTAGTTGTGGAGCACAAGACTTCAGTACGACAGCTGGAATGTTTGCAGAGCCCATGGCCTTTGCTGTATTGAGTGTCATCATCCATTTCTTGATATCATGTGAAGTGAAATGAACTGGCTGAAGACTGGTAAAGTTTTTTAAAATAAAGTTAGTGTACCCAATCATTTTTCCAATTAAGGGGCAATTTAGCATGGCCAATCCACCTAGCTTGCACGTTTTGTTTTGGGTAGTGGGGGCGAAACCCACACAGACACGGGGAGAATGTGCAAACTCCACACGGACAGTGACCCAGAGCCGGGATCGAACCTGGGACCTCAGCGCCGTGAGGCGGTTGTGCTAACCACTAGGCCACCGTGCTGCCCAAGACTGGTAAAGTTAATGCTGGGGATCTCAGAGACAGTTGAGATGGATCATCTACTTCGTTCTTTTGGCTGAAGATTATTCCAAGTCTTTCTCTTTTGTCTTTTGCACTGATGTGCTGGGTTCCCCATCATTGAGAATAGCGCTTATTTGTAGAGCATCCTTCTCCAGTTAGTTGTTTTTTTTGTCCACTACCATTCACCACTAGATGTGGCAACACTGCAGAGCTGATCCATTGGTTGTGAGATTGCATAACTCTGTCTACCACTTGCTGCTTCCCATGTTTGGCATGCAAGTAGCCCTGTGTTGTAGCTTCACCAGGTTGGCATCTCATTTTTAGGTATGCCTGCTGCATGCTCCCATCATTCCTCATCGTACCGTAGTTGATCTTGTAGCTTGACGGTAATGGTAGAGTGAGAGATATACTGGGCCATGAGGTTACAGGTGGTTGATTATCAATCTGCTGCTGCTCATGGCCCAGAATGCCTCATGGATGCCCAGTTTGAGCTGCTAGATCTATTCTGAATCTGTCCCATCTGGGACTTTGGCTGTAAGGTGTTGGTGAGTATGACTATATCAGATTGTTGCTTCATAATCTGTGGGACAGCTCTCCCAATTTTAGCACAAGCTCCCAGATCTTAGTCAGGGGACTTTGCAGGCTTGGGTTATCGTTTCCGGTGCTGTGTTGTCCAACCAGCTTTGATTCCTTTTGACTTTGCTGTAGCGTTTTGCTACAACTGAGGGACTTGGTAAAACACCTTTTCAGAGGTCATTTCAGAGTCAACCACATTGTTGTGGACCTGGAGTCACATGTAGGCCGGACTGGCTAAAAGATATTCGTGAACCATAGATTTTACGAAAATCCAATAGTTACATCGTTACAATGAATGAGATTAACTTTCAATTCAAGATTATTCATTAATTAAACATAAATTCCACCAGCTCACTAAATGCTGGGATTTGAACACCTGTTTTCAGAGTGTTCGCCTGGGCTTTGGGGTTAAAAGTCCAGTAACGTTACCATTGCATCACTGTTCCCTAGCTACAGTTTATAATATGAACAATGTGGAGAGATTTAAAGCTGCTACATATTCCATTAAAACAAACTAATTGTAGCTTAATTTTTCTCAATTTAATGCAGACTTCTGATTTCATTTTTGGATGGGATGGTAGACTCTCTTGTTGTACTTATCTTCAAATCATAGAAAATGACATTTTTCAGACTAAATAGATGACACAATAAAACCTGGCAGAAATCTAAGTAGCAGTTAAGTGGATTCAAATTGTTTTAGATACACCATTTTTAAATTGTATAGTAATGATAATTAGTGCTTCTTCAGTTGAATAGGTATTCTTCTACTGCTTTGTTCATCGGTCAGCAATTCATGCTTTTTCTTCTGGCAGATTTAGATGTCTATATTTAACTACCTAATTGGTGCTTGCAAGCATCTGGAGCAATGGGAAGGTCGATGCATGGTGCCTCTCTACAGACAAAAGACAATTATCTTCTATTCCGTAAAGGCATTGATTGCTTTATTGTCTCCATTCTGTACCCTCGTCTTGTCTGAAGTTTTTTTTATGGAACTATTGACTCATCTGGCCCCACTGTCCATGAAGGGATTGAGTGTATTTAGTTTGCAGTCATAACTTGAAGTTTGTGATACTAGAAACCTAAGGAACAATCACAAGATATCGGTTCAGATTTTGCTGAGAAGTAACGGTTCATGAATATTGTCCTCTTAGACGAAGATAGTGCCAGAGGTTTGCAGAATTACAAATGTTATGCCTCGGTTCAAAAAGGGTGTAAAGATAAGCCCAGCAAATGCAGGCCAGTCAGTATCACCTGTCTGGTGGGAAAGCTTCCAGAAATGATCATTCAACACAGACTTCATAGTCATTTGTGCAAAAATGAGTTAATTAAGGAAAGCCAGCATGGACTTATTTAGGGCAAATTGTATTTGACTAACTTGCTGGAGTTAAAGTAATAGAGAGGATTGACGAGGATAATGCTGTTGCTGAGGTATACATGGACTTGCAAAAGACATTTGATAAAGTACCACACAAGATTTGTGAGCAAGGTCAGCTCATGGAACAAAATAAACTGGATACAAAATTGGCTGAGTGACAGGAAACAATAGTGGTCAGTGGGTGTTATTCAGACTAGAGTAAGGTTTACAGTGGAATTGCCCGGGTGTCAGTGTTGGGACCTTTGCTGCACATGATATATATTTATGACCTGGACCTTGCTGCACAGGGCACAATTTCAAAGTTTGCAGATGATACAAAACTTGGAAGCATTGTGAACTTTTGAGTGGGATAATGTCGACCTTCAAAGGGACATAGGCAAGTTGGTAGAATGGACAGACGGGTGGCAGATGAAATTCAATGCAGAGAAGTGAGGTGATTTGTTTTGGTTAGAAGAAAATGGAGAGACAGTGGCCTGGATTCAACTCTCCCCACTCCTCTGGTCCCACCAATGTCTACGACATTTTGCATGGCATGCCTGTCCCACTGATGCGGACCCCGCAGTGGAGGGGGGGGTCAACTTCAGTGGGACTGGAAGATACCGCTGGCAGGAAGGGCTGGAAAATCGTGCCCAATATAAAACAAAGTGTTATGTTCTTTGTTGTAGCCGCAAAGAAAAAGAATCCGAGGTGGCACATGTTGAGTTTGTATAACATAGGGCAAGGGATTTATTACAGGATGCTGCTCAAACAGGGTACAAAACGGTCCGATGACATCATTGCGCAACATGTGACATTACACCAGCCAATGGTGTTACTCTGATACATAACATAAAGGATACAATTTTAAAATGGATGCAGGAGTAGAGGGACCAGGGGCGAAATTCTCCCCTACCCGGCGGGGCGGGGGGTCCCGGCGTAGCAGAGTGGCGCCAACCACTCCGGCGTCGGGCCTCCCCAAAGGTGCGGAATTCTCCGCACCTTTAGGGGCCAAGCCCTCACATTGAAGGGCTAGGCCCGCGCCAGAGCGGTTGGCACCACACCGACTGGTGCCCAAATGGGCTCCAGCGGCCTTTGACGCCCGGCGCCGGGGCTGGCCGAAAGGCCCTCGCTGGTTCGCGCATGCGCCGGTGCGTCAGATGCCGCTGACGTCACCACGCGCGCATGCGCACCGGGGGATTCTCTTCCGCCTCCGCCATGGTGGAGGCCGTGGCGGTGGCGGAAGAAAAAGAGTGTCCCCACAGCACTGACCTGCACGCATATCGCGGGCCTGGCCACCGTGGGGGCACCTCCCGGGGTCCGATTGCCCCGCGCCCCCCCAGGACCCCGGGGGCCTGCTCGCGCCGCCGATCCCGCTGCCACCAGAGGTGGTTCAAACCACGGTGGTGGGAGAGGCCTCCCAGCGCCGGGACTTCAGCCGGAGAATCGCCGCAGGGGCCTTGCCGATCAATTCCCAGGTGGCGGAGAATTCCGGCCACGGCGGGGGCGGGATTTACTCCGGCCATGGGCGATTCTCCGACCCTGCGGGGGGTCGGGGAATTTCGCCCCAGGTATGTAAGTAATTGAAAGTGGCATCCAAAAGGTTGAGAATGCGGTTAATGCGTATGGTATTTTAGGCTTTATTAATAGGGACATAGAGTAGAAAAGCAAGGAAGTTATATTAAACTTGCTTAGGACACTGGTTTGGCCTCAACTGGAGTATTGCCTCCAGTTCTTGGTGCCATTTATCTAGGAAAGATGCAAAGGCATCGGAGAGTGTGCAGAAAGGTTTCACGAGAATGGCTCCAGGAATGAGAAACTTCAATTATGTTGATTGATTGGGATATTGACACTGTTTTCCTTGGCGAAGGGAAGAGAAAAGAGGGTTTGATAAAGGTATTCAAAATCATGAGGGGTCTGGACAGAGTTGATGGGCAAAACTTATTATTGGTGGACGGATGAAGATCAAGACGGCATAGATTTAAGGTAATTGGAAAAAGAAGCAAAAGTAACATGAGGAAAACCATTTTCACACAGTGAGTGGTTAGGGTCTGCAATACCTTTTCTGACCATATAATCGAGGCAATTACAACATTCAAAAGGAACTTGATTCGTTATCTGAAAAGGGAGGATGTGCACAGCCACAAGAAGAAAGCAGGGGAGTGGCACGAAGGTGAATTGCTCATTTAGAGAGGCATCACTGACATGATGGGCCGAATGACTTTGTGTTGTTACCGTTCTGAGACATACGGCATTTTTAAAGTGCAAATCTATGAACAATTTAATAGTATATGTTTTTATCAGGGTATTAATATTTCATATCATACTTTATGCAACAAGTCAATATCAGGACATGCATTTACGAGAATTTTACAACCATTGCAGTTTTAGCTATTAGGGAGTATCATCTTGAACCGTGGGGCCTGTCATTCAATATTCAGAAGTCATAGTCACAAGGTGATCGAGACAGATACAGAAGAAAGTGGCTTACACAAAAAGAAAAACAGAAAAACTGCTGTTGAGGCCATGGCCCGGAGAAATACCACTCACTCATGTGGGGACCAGCAGCTGGCTGTGCTCCCCTGGGGCAGGGGGGAGTGGGGAAGCCTCCAGGCAGCCCAGGGGGGATATGTCCATGTGTGGGAGCCCCCCATGGTCGGCCGTCACCGCTACGTGGCCTGCCCCGTCCTGGCTGTCCCCCGGCACCTATCCATGCTGGGGAGAGGGGGAGGGAAGGGGGTGCAGTCTGTTAAGTCTGCTTTCTTTTTTGCCTTTGTCCCTTGCAGTTCTCCCCTTTCCTACTTCCCCTGCGTTTTCCTTTCCCATTTCGTGACCTGTCCTGTGTCGTTTCTCCCCACCCCCAGTCCCTCCTTGCTTTACTAGACGGTTGTTATAAACAGGTCTTGGAACAAGTTGGTGAGTAACCTTTTGTGGAAGCCTTCCACTGATCCTTCTTTAGCCTGAGAAATTCTGCCAGGTTTGGACAGCCAGTTTACAGCCTTGTGCAGTGCTGTGGATCGTTAGTCGAGCAGCAGGCTCTGGTGGGCAATCAGGGAGGCAAAGGCCGGGCTTCTGCCCCTCCCCACGAAGAGCTCGCTGTTCTGATACCCCATAGACTGCCACCAGCGGGCAGGGCTCCACCCCCTCACAACCCTGGACATGGTCTCAAAGACGGACATCCAGTACTCGACAAGTCTGGGGCAGGCCCAAAACATATGGGTGTAGCTGGCACCGCTCACACTTGTTCTCCACCTCCAGGAATAACCTGCGCCTTCTCGTCCTGGTTCAGTGTGCCCTGTGCACAACCTTTAGCTGCTTTAAGCTCAGCCCTGTGCACGTGGAGATGAAGTTTGCCCTGTGCAGTGCTTCGATCCAGAGTCCCCCAACCCTCCCCCATCTGACTGCCTAGTTATTCCTCCCACTTCCTCCTAGTCTCATCCAGGGGTGAACGTACCTATTCCAGCAGTTGTCCATACATGCCCGCACCGTTTCCCTCCCCTACTTTGTCCGCAGTCAGTACCCCGTCCAGTAGTGTGCTTCCTGGTGTCTGGATGAATGTTGTTGTTTCCTTGCGGAGGAAGTTTTGGACTTGGTTTTATCTGAGTTTGTTCCCTTTCGAGAGCTTGAACTTGGCCATAAGCTCCCCCAGGGTCACTACTCTGCCCTCTGTGTACATGTCTCTATCTGTGCACATGTCTCTAATCATCAATGTCCCCCTCGTCTTGCCGCCTTTTGAAGGAGGCGTCCATTGTCGTGGGGGTGATTTTTGCAGATGGGGGGCTATGGTGGACATTTGGGTCCACATTCGAAGTGTGGCAACTACCACTGGGTTTTTTGAGTATTTGGTTGGGGGGTTGGGAGTGCAGTCCTGGCCAGTGCTCAGAGGGATGTGCCTGTGTAGGAACTCTCTTCCATTCTGACCAATTCTGCTCTTTGCTCCTTGTACCATTCCTGTACCCTCTCTGCGGTGGCCACCCAGTGGTAGAATTGGACGTCAGGAGGGCCACGTTCCTCCTTTGTAGGGCCTTCTTTCTGATCCTCGCTATCTCTCTATCTCTCTTGTTCTCGCTCCCCCCCGCACCATCCCAAACAAACGGCATCATTAGTTTATCAATTGTCGTGAAAAATGCCTTGGGGTTGAAGATCGGGAGGGATCTGCACAGGAAGAGGAAGCTGGGCAGCACGTTCATCTTGATGGTCTGCACTCCCGACAGGGAGAGCGGGAACGAGTCCCACCTCTGCAGATCCCTTTTAACTTCCTCCACCAGACTCATCGAGTTCCATTTGTCAATCTGTGTCCAGTCGTGGGCTATTTGGATCCCCAGGTATTGGAATTTGGTCTGGGCCAGTTTGAATGCCAGTCTGTCCAGCTTTGCTCATCGTAGGTTTACGAGGAAGATTTTGCTCTTACTCAGGTTAGGTATTTAACCTGAGATGTGAGCGTGGGAGCGGCTGCGTTTCGTGAGCTCTGACTTTGCTCATCTTTTAAGTTTTATTTTGGGCAGCGTGGTAGCACAATGGCTAGGACAGTTGCTTCACAGCTCCAGGGTCCCAGGTTCGATTCCCGGCTTGGGACACTGTCTGTGCGGAGTCTGCACATTTTCCCCGTGTATGCATTGGTTTCCTCCATGTGCTCTGGTTTCCTCCCACAGTCCAAAGATGTGTGCCATCAGTGTCCAGAAAAGGTGGGGTGGGGTTACTGGGTTACGGGAATAGGGTGGAGGTGTGGGATTGGGTAGGGTGCTCTTTCCAAGGGCCGGTGCCGACTTGATGGGCTGAATGGCCTCCTTCTGCACTGTAAATTCTATGAGAAGGTTCCAAACTCCTTCAGGAGTTTCATTATTCCTTCCATACTGGCTAGGGGGTTCAGGATTTGGAGGAGCAGGTCATCCCCATAGATTGAGACTCTCGGCTCTCTGTCTCCCCTTTATATACCTCTCCACCTCTTCGCTGTTCTAAGAGTGATCGCCAGTGGCTCAATTGCCAGGGTGAACAGTAGCGGGGATATAGGGCATCTCTACCTCGTGCCTCGTGCAGCCAACGGTATCCAGAGCTGGTGGTGTTTGTCCATGCACTCACTATGGGAGCACGGTACAAACCCAAACCGTTCCAGTACCTCTGGTACCTCCTTCGGCCCTGTCAAAGGCCTTTTCTGCGTCCAGGGAGATGATCACGTCTGGTGTTCTCTCCCCGGATAAGGTTTAGAGAACTCCAAAGTATATCATGGAGATCACCTGACCCACGACTTTTATTAGATTGTGGTTATGGGGAACACACGTCCCACTCTACAGGTGTGGTGCAGCAGAAATCTAAAAGTAATTTTTAAAGCAAAACAATGCTTATTCTATGAACTCCGTTAATCCTTTTTAAAACGTACAGTGAACATCTTAGCAACCATCAATTCAAATACATCCCCACTCCCAAAGAATACAACACTCTAAGTAATCCTTAAACTGTCCTTTTAACATCGATAAGACAAAAATCCTTTTTACAGAAGCATATCAGGTTGAAATTCTCTACTGAGAGCAGTTATCACTCTGAATTCACCAAATGATCGAGAGATAGTCTTTAGATGGCAGAGAGATCACATTTACGCCTTCTTTGGCTGGCTTCAGCTCCAATACTGAAACAAAACCAAAAAACACAGACACACCCAAGCTTTTCCTCAAAGCAAGACTAAAAAGCAGAGCCAGAGCTCAGCTCCACCCAGACTCTGACATCACTTTTTTTTCCTTTTTTTAAAATTTAGAGTACCCAATTAATTTTTTCCAATTAAGGGGTAATTTAGCATGACCAATCCACCTACTCTTCACATCTTTAGGTTGTGGGGGCAAAACCCACGCAGACACAGGGAGAATGTGCAAACTCCACACGGACAGTGACCCAGAGCCAGGATCGAACTTGGGACCTCGGAGTCTTGAGGCAGAGGGGCTAACCCACTGCGCTGCCATGCTGCCCTCACTCTGACATCACTGCAGCCACTCGAGCAGACAAACATTTCTTAAAGTGACATTCCCATGACATTCAGCAGGCGCCTGATATTTGCTGTTAATTGCCTGCCCTTTACAAAGCCTGTCTGATCTTCCACAACTACCTCTGGTACGCAGCTCTCCAGCTGCCTCACCAGGGCCTTCACCAGGATCTTGGCATCAGTATTAAGTAGTGAGATGGGTCTGTATGACCCACACTCCGTCCGGTCTTTGACTTTTTTGGGATCAGTGATATTGAGGCCTGAGCCAGCGTTCCCCGAGATAGCGAGTCAACGAACATCTCCCGCTGGTGCGGGGTCAGTGCTGACATGAATTTTTTGTAGAAGTCCTCTAGTAATCCGTCCGGTCCCAGCACCTTCCCAGCCTGCATGGAGTTGATGCTCTCCATGACTGCCTCCAGTTCTAATGGTGCTTCCAGGCCCTGTCTCCCATCTTCCCCCACAACTGGCATGTCCAGTCCATCGAGGAACTGCTTCATCTTCGAGTTCCCCTCTGGGGCTCGGAGATGTACAGCTTTTGGTAGAAGGTCGGAAAGGTTTCCTTAATCGCCACTGGTGTTGTGACTAGTCTGCCGCTCCTATCCTTCACCTGAGCTATTTCCCTTGTCGCTGCCTGCTTCCTCAGCTGCTGAGCTAGCAGGTGGCTGGTCTTGTCTCCATGCTCACACAATATCCCCAGTGTCTGGCAGAGCTGGTGTAGTGCTTTAGAACATAGAACATAGAACATAGAACAGTACAGCACAGAACAGGCCCTTCGGCCCTCAATGTTGTGCCGAGCCATGATCACCCTACTCAAACCCACGTATCCACCCTATACCCGTAACCCAACCCCCCCCTTAACCTTACTTTTATTAGGACACTACGGGCAATTTAGCATGGCCAATCCACCTAACCCGCACATCTTTGGACTGTGGGAGGAAACCGGAGCACCCGGAGGAAACCCACGCACACAGGGGGAGGACGTGTAGACTCCACACAGACAGTGACCCAGCCGGGAATCGAACCTGGGACCCTGGAGCTGTATGACCCACACTCCGTCCGGTCTTTGACTTTTTTGGGATCAGTGATATTGAGGCCTGAGCCAGCGTTCCCCGAGATAGCGAGATAGCGAGTCAACACTTTCTCAGTGGAGAGCAGGTCAAAGTCCATTTATTGCTTTTTCCCCTCCGCCAATAGTTCTACGGTCAGGGCCGTGAAGTACCGCTGAACCACCTCCAGTATGGAGTCGATTAGCTGTTGTCTAGCTGCCCTCTCCTTCCTGTCTCTCAGAGCTCTGTGCACAATAATCTTCCCCCCTTATCAACGCCTTCAGTGCCTTCCAGAACGTGGAGGGTGAGACCTCCCTGTACTGGTTTCAGATTACATAACCGTTGAAAGCCTGTGATATGGGTGGCACGGTAGCACAGTGGTTACCACTGTCGCTTCACAGTGCCTGGATCCCAGGTTCTATTCTGGCTTGGATCACTGTTTGTGCAGAGTCTGCACATTCTCAGCGTTTCTGCGTGGGTTTCCTCCGTGTACTCTGGTTTCCTCCCACAAGTCCCTAAAGATGTGCTTGTTCAGTAAATTGATCATTCTGAATTCTCCCTCAGTGTCACTGAACAGGCGCTGGAGTATGGCGACTAGGGGCTTTTCACAGTAACTTCATTGCAGTGTTAATGTAAGCCTCCTTGTGACAATAATAAAGATTATTATTATTGATTATATCTGCTCACAGAATGCCTTGTTGACGCGGAGGGCCATGTCCAGCCTCCATGGGGGGCATCGCACCCAGCCCGTCTTTAACCTCACATCCAGGTAATGGGGAGCATGGTTGGAGATTACTGTTGTGCAATACTCCACTCCTACTTTCCCTGAAAGCTCTGATGTCCCCACTACCAAAAGGCAATTCTAATTTAGACCCTGTGGACTTGGGAGAAGAAGGATAACTCTTTCTCCCTTGGGTGTGGGAACCTCCATGGGTTCACTGCCCTCATTTTCTCCTTAAAGGCGTTTAGTTCCCTTGCCATGCTTGACTGTTTTGCCAATTTGGGGCTGGATCTGTCTGTCCATAGGTCCTGTACGCAGTTAAAGTACACCCATAATGAGTCAGCGGGAGTTTATATTGGGGATTTCTGCCATAGTTTTCTTTATAAAGTCAGCATTGTCCCAGTTGGGGGCGTACACATTAACAAGCACCACCTAGAGCCCCTTCCAGGACATCGCTAACCATGGCATACCGTCCCTCTGGGTTCGTATTCGTATCCGTCTTTGTCGCCGTGAATGCTGTCCTCTTATTGAGCTGTATGGCCACCTCCCTAGCACTTGTCCCATAACACGATTGGTATATCTGTCCGACCCAACTGTTTCTTACCCTTAGTTGGTCCGTCTCCCTCAGGTGCGTTTCTTGGAGGAAGATTACGTCGGTCTTAGAACTGAGATGAGGAGGAACTACTTCTTGCAGACGGTGGTGAATTTGTGGAACTCGCTGCCCCATAGGGCGGTGGAATCTGAGTCATTAAATGGTTTCAAGAAGGAGATAGATATATATCTGATTTTTAAAAAAAGTGGGTTAAAGGGATTTGGGGAACAGATAAGGAGGTGGATTTGAGACCAGGAAGAGATCAGCCATAATCTGATTGAATGGCAGAGCAGGCGTGAAGGGCTGAATTGCCGACTTCTGCTCCTAATTCCTCTGTTCAGACTTTTCAGATGGGCGAAGACTCTGGATCATTTCAGTAGGGAGTTAAGTCCACTGACGGTCTCTCCCACCCCCGCCACCACTGTTTCCGATACCCTTGTTTCTGCTGTTGTCATGTGCGCCCTTCCTAAACTAGCGTTCTGCCCTCCACACCCCCCCAACCCCCCTCTACCCCCTAGTTCCACCGACCCCTCTTGTTTCCCATTAGCTTTGTAAAAATTATGTATCATGCTTAATCTCCCCAAGCACCTGACACTTTTCCTGTACCCAACCAGATGTTATGGTGCTGCTATCTTTTTGTCAACTGATGAACATTGTCATTCTTATGGAAAACATTGATAAATTGCGTCAGTTCTTCAGCCAACAAGATTTCTCATTTCCCTTGCAATGCATTTCTCCACCTCGCCACACAATTAATCTGGCTTGTACAATTCTAAAATAGTTCTGGCAGAAGTTATGTGGCCATAGAGGGAAGGAATTTCCCAAATGAAGGCGTTTTATCTTGTTTTGCGAAACAGAGGTCTAAATCTTTCAGTGTCTGGAATTCCAGGTGCATGGATGCTTGGCAGAATTGCCCAGGAAATTTTAAGTTCTGATCAGCAATTCCCCTACTGCCCGGGACCCTGTGCAAATGTCTCAGAGACTGAGCTAGAGCTCGAGACTTGGGACAGATCTGTGAAGCCTAGTTACCCAGAAATTGGTAGATTAAAACCTTGTTTACCATCTGAGCAACTCGACAGCATAACCAACCCCCACTTCATCGCCCCCACCGGACCACCCAACTAACTCTCTGAAGACTGTCTAGCCCCCTTAGCCAGATTGACTACTCCCTGACCACCCAAGAAAATCCTGACCAGATCTGCCCAGCTCACCCCACCTCACTCATCCATTTAATAACATCCCCCATGCCCCCTCCCATTCATTAAAAGATTGGATCTTTAAATATGGCTGGTTCGATAAAAAGGGGTGTGCACTTTATTTCTCAACTCAACTCTGCTGTAATGGAGTTCACTGGTGGATGCATTTCTGTGACAGTGGGATCAGAAAAATATGCAGTCATATTAGGGCTGTGACTTTGCAAAGAAATCTTTGCAGGCAGTGGCGATCCATGTATCCTTACCACTGGCTGGAAGATTTAGGCCAGTGTTCCCCAGCAATAAAATTGAGAAACACGAGAAAGACCTGCATCTCTGTGTTTCTGCCCATTAATGTTTTTCTGACCTTTCTGGGGCCTTGTTTAGGATGGGAGAGTCAAAGTTGCTGTCACCACACTGAATTAATTCAGATAAATTTTTGATGGAGACAATCCTGGCCAATATGATTTTCTAATGTAAGTATCAACAGATTCAATGTGCTGTGATAGAAAAAGAAATGCTGGAAGTCTGCAGCAAATGAGGCAGCATCAATTGCAGGTCAGTTATACATTTTCCAGTCTTTGGAACTCAACATGGACTTCAGCAATTTCAGTTTCTAACCACTGCTTCCACTGTATGTTTCAATCTATCAGTAATGATTCAATATCACCATCGAGAGCTCCGACACATTTATCTTTTTGTTTCTTTATTTGTCCATGACCACCCCTTTGCCTTGCATTATCATCCCTTTTTCATCCTGCTTTCCACCCTATCACACCTACTTGTTTAAAACCTGTTGCATCTCTAATGTTTTAGTTCTAATGAAGCACTAAAGGTGGGATTTTCTGCTCTGTGAACAAAGTGTGGTGATGGGCGGGAAAGGTGATGTCTGTTCCCGCCGGCTGTAATGTTGGGCTTTCGCGCCCGATTCTATGTTCCTCACCTTTTAAAATATGCATCAAAACGAAGCACGTCATATCATGTGTTAGTGGCCTGTGATTCGCCTGCCTTGCCGTGATCTAAGTGAATCAGTTTAGTGGGTGGCATATTTAAACCGCACCTGCGCACAACCTTTTCAATGTCTGCAGCCGAGGACTGCTGCAAGAGAGAAATGGCCTCCAGAGAGAAGAAGACTGCAGCCCCTAAGTGGCACATTACTGGGTCATCACCTGGATGCTGTTGAGGATTGCTGGCAGGTGCTCTGTCACCGGGATGGCAGAAGGAAGTCCAAAAGCCTCCCAAATGTAGCCTGGGAGACGGTGGCCAGGGCGATAAGTGCCAACCCAACCCGTAAAAGACCAAACATCCAGAGGATGAATGACCTCATCCGTTTGGTCAGGGTATGCCAACCATCTGATCATTCAACTCATACTTTTGCAAAACCGTCAATCGCAGGATGAGTCTCCACAGGGACATCACCATTCACGCTCGCTCACAAACACCTTGACATCTCCATCTAAGTCCACATTGTGTGCAGCTCGTGTACTCATCCAATTCTCGGCACCCACACAAATCAGGCATCCTTACCATCTGCCTTGGTATATGTCCTGATCATACTCTCGCCTCCTGTCTTTATGCAGGATAAGTTCTCCCACAGTAAGAGGGAGAGGTCCCAGATCAGTGGTGGGATGCCTGAGCCTCACTCCTTCCCAGTCCCCAAGGCATCAACTCTTGAGAATGTGGCAGGTGTGACCTACCAGATCCCTGTACATGTGGAGACGTTGATGTCACTGATTTTTGTTCAGCTGAAATTTTTCATTTCAAGACCTGGTTTTTTTGTGGTTGCTTTGGATGGACACTTCGATGTGTTGCAGTCATCCCAGGTGCTGGAATTCTCAAACAACAAACTCTACGACTACACCATTTGGAATACACGTGAGGGCAAATGTTCAATGAGGAAATTAGATTATTTTAGGCAGGACTAGGGTTTCACATCTCTGAACCTGCCAGCTGCAAGGTTCATAGAACATAGAAAAGTACAGCACAGGAACAGGCCCTTTGGCCCTCCAAGCCTGTGCCCGTCTAACCTAAAATCTTCTACACTTTTGGAGTCCATATCCCTCTCTTCCCATCCTATTCATGTATTTGTCAAGATACCGCATAAACGTGACTATTGTACCTGCTTCTACCACCTCCTCCGGCAGCCAGTTCCAGGCACCCTGAATCCTTTGTGTAAAAAAACTGCCCTCGCCCATCTCACCTTAAACTTATGACCCCTGGTAATTGACTTTTACACCCTGGAAAGAAGCTTCTGACTATGCACTCTGTCCATCCCCCTCATAATTTTGTAGACTTCTATCAGGTCGCCCCATAACCTCCATCGGTCCATTGAGAACAAACCAAGTTTAACAAACCTCTCCTCATAGCTAATGCCCTCCATACCAGGCAAAATTCTGGTAAAACTCTTCTGTACCCTCTCCAAAGCCTCTACGTCCATCTAGTAGTATGGCGACTAGAATTGAACACTATATTCCAAGTGTGGTCTAAATAAGTTTCTATACATCTGCAGCATGACTTGCCAATTTTATACTCAATGCATCGGTCGATTAAGGCAAGCATGCCATATGCCTTCGTGGCTACCTGCGTTGCCCCTTGTAGTACACTTAACCCCTCTGCCTGTCAATATTCTTAAGGGTTCTGCCATTTACTGTTCGGCAGAACAATTTCTAATGGTCTTTGTCCAATAGCTCACTTGGTTTGGATTTATTATTGCAGTAGGAAATTTCTACCCTCGGTTGACAAGGGGTTATTGCAAGGAGATCGATTTGTGGCACAAATCGGGATTAATTTTGGCTGAACGCACTCCATGAATTAAGGCTCCTGATTGCATCTATTTATTTAAAATGCTCCTACATGTCGTAGCTGTGCATCCCTCATTTGGGAATACTGATATCAGTTGGGTGCTCCTTAAGTCAGCCCACCTGTGGAGTGACCTCTCCTCCCAGAAGCCCGAAGAGCCCTCCCCACCTGAATGGTTTCATAGTTCTGTTTTCTATTGTGCCATAGACCCATTCAGTATTATGCCCCAAATGCCCCAGACAGATGGTGACGAGGCCCTGCGCACCTTGCTAGGGCAGTACTGACAATGGACTGACATACCCTCCCCCTCCCTGGACTGGTACAAGGACAGTCTTTGCAAGCTCAGCAATCTAAACTGAAGTGCTTCTTTACTTGGTTCTTCATCCATTCTGGTTCCAACTTGCTTTTGGGCTATTGCCCTAGATGTGTCCCATTCTGGCTCTGAGGAAATTCCCGCCACTCTTTTCTCAACTCGCACTTAATCTTTTCCAGCCCAAGAAAATCATACAGGCCCCTCAGCCAGCCACCACCCCTGGTGGCATTACTGATCGCCAATCCAACAATATCCTTCACCGGGCAATAAGTGAGGCGAAGGCCACAACATCGGCCCTCCTGCCCTCCATCAGCTCCAGCATTTCCGATGCCCCCAAAATCGCCACCATTGGTTCCGGCCCGATATCCACCCCCACAATCTTCAATACCATCCCGGATACCCGCTCCCAGTATCTCTCCAACCTCTCAGAGCATATGCATGTGGTCCTCGCCCACACTTCTCACACTTGTCTGCCACCCCCTGGAAGAACCCACTCATCCTCGCACTAGTCGTATAATAATACTAATAATAATCGCGTATTGTCACAAGGAGGCTTCAATGAAGTTACTGTGGAAAGCCCCTAGTCGCCATATTCCGCCCCCTGTTCGGGGAGGCCGGTACGGGAATTGAACCCGCGCTGCTGGCATTGTTCTGCATTACAAGCCAACTGTTTAACCCACTGTGCTAAACCAGCCCAATATGCAACTATGCACCAGCTTAAACTGAATCAAACTCATCCTCGCACATGAGGAGGTGGATTTTACCCTACGCATCACCTCACTCCACACTCTCCAACTGCAGCTCCTCCTCCCATAATGATAATAATATTTATTATTGTCACAAGTAGGCTACATTAACACTGCAATGAAGTCACTGTAAAAATCCCCTAGCCGCCAGACTCCGGCGCCTATTCGGGTGCATAGAGGGAGAATTCAGAATGTCCAATTCACCTGACAAGCACACCTTTCAGGACTCGTGGGAGGAAAGCAGAGCACCTGGAGGAAACCCACGCAGACACGAGGCGAACGTGCAGACTCCACATAGACAGTGACCCAAGCCGGGAATCGAACCCGGGTCTCTGGCGCTGTGAAGCAACAACGCTAACCACTGTGCTACTGTGCCATTTATTCTTGATCCTCACCTGTGCTCCCCCTTGCTCCCCCAAGCCAACCATATATATTACCAATCCTGCCCTCCCCCTCCACATCCGGGAGCAGCAGCCGCTCCAGCACGGTATACTCCGGCAGCTTGGGAAACCCTTTCATTTTATCCACGCAAAGTCCCTCACTTGCATATACCTGAACTCGCTTCCTTCGGCAACTCCATCCTCTCCCGCATTGTTCCATAATTTTAATCGCCATTATCAGCAATAGGAGGAATAATTTATTTGTAAATGAACAAGAGTAAAACTAAAATACAAATGAATCAACTTACAAAAATAGGTGAAACAGAATTTAAAATAGCAACCAAAATATTTAACTACATCATAGTTGTTTTTCCTCAGTGTCAGATATGTTTATGATGAGAGGGAAAACATAACTTTACCAAAGAGCTATGGTTAGAAATGCAGAAGAATAAAAGGAATAATAATGGTTATTAGCAGTGAAGATGAAAATAAGTAACAAGCACTTACTGCTTCTTTGGGCTCCGGCTACCTTGTCGCTGTTGATATGTGAGGCAATGCCAACAGCAGATGGCATTGTTTCAGTGATGAGAAAAACTTTGCCTTACAAATCCTTTCCAAAGCATTTTAAACTGCTGTAAATCAAAGTGTTCTTTTAAGAAATAGAACTGTTTCCATGGATTTTATTTTCTTATGAAACCTTGTTCATGCTAGCAGTTGTGCTGTGGAGTTTCTCACTGATGAGAGATTGCTACAAATCGTGTTAAACCCGTGTGTGTGCAGAGGCTTGTTGGGCCCATTGTGGGACACAGTCCCTGTGCAAGCATTAATTTGGAAATAGCCAAGAGAAGCCATAGAAGCTATGTGAAGAAGGCACAACTGAAGCTGCAGGCATCAGATAATAAAGTTTTGTGCAAAACTTATTGGATTGCTAACAGAGTTGAAAGGTTTTATCAATTGTTTTAATTTTGATGCGTTTCTCATTTATAATTTATTTTCTGTTTTTTGATTCATATTAAGTCAGTTTGTTTTGGAAATTGCATAAAGTCTGAAAGAATGCCCCAATATTTGTTTCAATATTCTGAGTAGTCAGGTTTGTGGTAATTTTGAAAAATAGGGACTTTTTATATCTTAATTTTCCACCGGTTAATTGTTTGTTACTAGTTCTGTACTAATTTTCATTGACTCTCATTTAATTAAATGAATATTTGACTGTTAATGCTACTGATAATTTATTTGAGCTAATCACAAATTTTACTCTAAGCAAGACTTTTGATGGTGTGATCCCAGAGGTGTGACTATTTGGAGGCAAACATTTTCAGATGTGAGATTTTAGGTTTGTGAGCTGAGGCAGAATGGCTACTGTGCAGTTCAGGCTGAATGCCAAATGCTGTGAGACCCCTTTAAATCCTCACATTTTTTTAATTGGTGCATGTGGTCTATTGGACAGATCTTTGAGGACTGGTTGCTGTAAAACGAAAGCCTGTGAAATAGGAGTTTTGTTGCTTTCACATCGTGCAATACACCCCCTCCAACCCCCAGCTCGTGGGCTAAAACACCCTCTGACCCTCCATTCAGCAACTGAAGCTACTAACCCACCACCCTTCCCTCTCACCCTCCCCTGGAGAGGACTTTGGCGGGGAGCCAAGTAAAGAATTAGGAGCAGGTGTAGTCCCCTTGAGTCTGCTCCACCATCTCCACCATTCAATAAGATCATGACTGATCTGATTGTGGCCTCAATTCCACTTTCTTGTCACCCATTTGACTCCCTTGATGATGAAAAATCAGCCCAGCCTCCACTGTTCTCTGCGGAAGAAAATTCCACAGACTAAAGGCCCGCTTGGAAAAGGCCCCCAATTTTTAAACTGTGACCTCTTGTTCTAGATTCTTGCACAAGGGAACATCCTCTCAGCATCCACCTTGTCAATTCCCTCAGCAATTTATGGGCTGGATTCTCCGCTGCAGCAGGAACTTCGCTATCGGTGGCCGGTGGCAGAGAATTCAGTGGCAGACACCATCCCCGTTCCGATGCTCTGGTCCCCCGCTGGCATCGGGATCGAGATTCATGCCCATGCCAATAGGAGGATGCAAATGGATAATTAAGACCCACTTGCATCCTATTAGCGGGCGGGCATCATATTCTCCGGGCCCATGTGATTCTCCGGTCCTCTGCGCTAGGAATCACGTGGGTGAGAATTGGTGCAGTTTCTGACAAGAATGTACTTGACAAGGTGGACCTCGCGGTCGGCCAAGGGGGTAACTCTTTCAGGGAGTTGCTCCTAAAGTCCATTGGAGGACCACCCACTGTCCCTCCCCCGCACAATGCAAGACCTGTCCCACCCACCCCCACCAGACCCCACACACCGTACCCCCACCATAGATCTCCTAATTAAAGAGAACCCCCAAGATCCCTTAAGTAAAGAGGCCCTTAATTAAACAGAGTCCCCTCCCCCGAGACCCCCAATTAAAGAGGGAATTTGAGGGGCTGTGAATTGCACGATTTAAAGTAAACAAAAACCCTGGATGGTGTGTAATCATTGATACAGTCCAAATTGGAGCAGCTTTAAGCAAATTCAGAGGTTTGATATTTGAAAGTGGAAAGTTTGGAGTCTCTTACGAGGGAGTCAGTTTCAACAAGATTGACTGGCTAACAGTGTTCACTAATGTCTGGGTGGGTTGCTGAGAAATCTATAGGATCTGTCTTTGTTGCATTTGTTATTTATTGGACAGTATGTTGTTTTTGACCACAGTTTGCCTATTAATTATATGTGTCTCTTATTAATCCTGCATGTTAGAGTATTTAAGATATTGTAAATTATTTTATGTTTTTGACCTTGTATAATGAAGTTTGTTCAAAACCTGTGGAATCTTGTCGCTTTATTCTTCCAGCAAGTGCCTTAAATTTCAAACTTTGTCTACTTTAAACAAAATATTATTGGTCCCTAACTGCCTTTAAAAAAACCTGGGAGTTTGGCCGAAGATCATAATACATCAAGGAGCCCTGGTGGAATTGAGGTCAATGGTAATTGGGGAAAATTCTCCTCTAGTTGAAATCATATCTAACATAAAGAGAGATTGTTGTGGTTATTGCAGGCCAATCATTTTGGTTCCAGGACTGCAAGCGTTCCTGAAGGTAAGGTCTTAGGCCCAATCATTTTCAGCTGTTCTATCATGAGTTTAGAAATGAAGATGTTAACTGGTAAATGCACAATATTCAGCACCATTCGTAACTCCTCAGATACTGAAGCAATTGATATCTAAATGCAGCAAGATCTGGACAATATCCTGGCTTGGGCTGTAAAGTGGCAAACAACAATCACGTCACACAAGTGTTAGACAATGACCATTTCCAACAAGGGAGAGTCAAACATCTCCCGTTGACAATCAATAGCATTACCAATGTTGAATCTCAACTATCAACATCCTCAGGTTAGCATTGACTGGAAACTTAACTGGACCAGCCATATAAATACTGTGACTGTAAGAGCAAGTCATAAACTGGGAATTCTACAGCAAGCAATACACCTCCCAACTTTTAAATCCTGTGCACCATCTACAAAGCACAAATTCAGAATGTGACTAACACTCAAAGCTGGATACCATCCAAGACAAAGCTACTTGGTTGATCATCACCCCATCCACCACCTTTAACATTCACCTCCACCACCAATGCTCAGTGGTAGCAATGTGTACCATATACAAGATGCACTGCAGCAATTCACCAATGTTCCTTTCATTGTATCTTCCGAACCCAGGACCTTTACTACCTAGAAGGACGAGGGCAGCTGCCGCATGGGGACACCACCACCTGCAAGCTCCCCTCCAAGGCACACACCATTCTGACTTGGAAATATATGGTGCCATTCCTTCAGTGTTGTGGGATGAAAATCTGAGATCTCCCTCCCTAAAAGCACTGTGTTTAACTGGGTCACATGGGCAGCAATGGTTCCAAAATAAAAACTAAGGCCTACACCTCAAAAGACCTGTTTCCCTTAGCTGAGTTGTGATACTCCTTCTGTGAGGTTTGCTTCACCTCTACCCTCCCGTCAAATTGGGGAAAACGAGGTCAAGGTTTGTACTTTCCGTCAACCCATTGTAAGCAGGGTGGTAGAGTGCTCTTCATATGTGGTGGGAACCATTTGATTTGATAAAGAGTTTAAATTCTTTGGACGTTCAACTATTTTGAGTGGTCGTCCACAATGATTAAAAACATCATTCCCATAAAAGGGCCAGCAAAATGAATGTGAAACCTTGTTCAAAGGTGCCAGGCAACTCCCAAAGGTGTACTTTAGCTGCAGTTGTAAGGGTATGCTATGTTTTGCAATGTTTGCAATGGCTTATTACAGTCCGGGCACAATACATAGGCCTCATCGTGCTCGACTTGGTAATTAGATCTCGTGAGACGTCGCAATCTGGATCTTGTCCTCGGTGGGTGATATCCAGATCAACATACATAAATGAGTCCTTAGGCTCATTTAAATATGTCTATGCTAGATTCTCCCATGGTCTGGAAACTAACGGCTGCGCATGGGAGGCGTAGCCATGGCACCGTTTAGCCCTGGTCCACACAAACATGGACCAGATATAACAGCACCTGGGAGGGGTCTCCAAGACCATTGGAGACCCCCAGGTGCTCTGGCACTCCTGCTGGGACCTGGGCATCTTGGCATTGCCAGCCGGGTACCTTGGCAATGCCATCTGGGCACTGACAGGGTGGTACTGCCAAGCTGGTAAGGGCATGGCCAGGGTACCAGGCTGGAAGTGCCAAGTTGCTCAGGTGCCATATTGCCGTTCTAGGAATTGGGCCCAGGGGGTACCCTGCTGTTAAGAGGTGGAGTGGGGAGGGGGGGGGGGGGGGCTCATGGACCCCCTAAGCGGTAAATTAGGGCAGTGGGGTGTTCCGGAGATAATAGTGGAAGTGTGGGAGGGAAGGGGTGTCGAAGGAGCGGTGGAAAATGACACCCTGATCCGCAAGTCATCTTCCTGCACTGATGTATTTTTTTAAATTTAGAGAATGTGCAACCTCCACACGGGCAGTGCCCCGGGGCTGGGATCGAACTCGGGTCCCCAGTGCCGTGAGGCAGCAGTGCTAACCACTACGCCACCTTGCCTCCCATCTTCCTGCACTGATGAGCTGAGCTGAAGTGTAGAGCAGGCAGATTAAATACTGAAGGACAGCCTCATGTACGGGAACAAATTCCTGCGTGTGCTTATGGTGATGAATTTCCTCGATTCCTCCTCCAACTCAGGCTGTTTGTACACATATCTTAGATACAGTTCGTGCATGTGAGGCCTCCTGCTAATTTTGCGTGAAAGTCCTCTACCTAGGATTAGGATTTGAATCTATTTTAGCAGCTTTGTACATGGTAATCTTGTAATGCTAATCCTTACTGTGCAATCTAGGTTTAACACTAGAACTATTGGTGTTGCCCACTCTGAGAACTGTACCGATATAATTATCCTCAGGCCTTCCAAATGTTGCAACTCCACTTCAATGTTTTGATGCAGGGCACAGGGCTCGAGTTGGGCTCTAAAATATTTTAACTTCACCATGTTATACTTCGGATTTCTCTTCCGGGTCTTCACAAGCTTATTTGCTGGAGTCGCTTTGGGAACTATGTGCAGTCAGCCTGATTGTGCACCTGGCTTGGATATGACCTTTTCTACTGCATCTGAAACAAATGAATTCTTTATATTTGCATTTGCCTTGTTACATTTGCATTTGTCTTGGGTATGGTCTCCCCCACAATGATAACAGGCCTCTACACCCTGTGACTGATGGTTACTCTTTCAGGCTCTGTTGCACCCTCATAACGGGTACTTCGAGCAGGAGCCGTTTCCCACCATAACTGATTTACCTCGCTTTGCACACCTTTCAGTCCAAAAGCACTTTGTGCAGCACTTTCAGTCACTTGAGCCAATTCAACCGCTTTGTCGAAGGAAATTCTGATTTCTGCCAGCAACTTCTTCTGAATACTCAGATTATTGATCTTGCAAACCAAACAGTGGCCTAACATATCACTTAGATTAGAGATTAGAACACACATTATATGGTGAGAAATTCTGCAAAGTGCAGGTTCTTGGAATGCATCAATGTAACAATATCCATGAGGCTCAGTTATTGAGAGAAGTTGATACTTGGATTTTCATAAATATATAAAAAATACAAATGGCAATTCAGCAGGCAAACTTAATCATTTTAATCATTAATGTGCAACATATAATTTTCAGTTGTCTAAAATATTGTTTTGGACATTATAAGGTTCAGCTGCTGAGGAAATGAACTTCTTTTCGAAATGGAATTTGATTGCATTGCTGTCTTAATGAAAATATTTATTTCTTTAGATTAGGTTTCCTCATTATAAATGTTTATATCGAGTTCAAAATTCCAAATACAGGAAGTGAAGCTTGTGGTCAGGAAATGTATGCGCACGCAAGGTTTTTAACCAAAAAGGAGTACAAATGTATAATTGCAAATGTATGAAATATTTATAATATATGTGTAAATATAATTGCAGGCATTTGGTGAGAGTTGGCTGGTTGAACTAGAGGCTGTGACAAAAAGTGAAAGTCAAGTTGGATGGCAGATCAGCCATGGAATCGAGCTGAAATGGGTCACCTGTGAGCTGGAGCAGGCAGTGTCAAAACAACGTCAGTTGAAAATAAAGATAAAATGTGGCTAGAAATGGAGAGAAAAAATGAAAATCAGGCGGGGGCTTTGGATTTGTGCCAAGGATGTCGTTGAGACCCTTGGAAGTGGGAACCAGTGGGAACATTGCAATTGAACAATATATGTTTAAGATGTTGGGTGCAAATCTCTTGTTTCAATGAGCATTCATGAGATGCAAATAAATGCTAATATTGTTTGCGCCACCTGCCAGTGGGAAGAGCGACCCACCATTAATCTGCCATTGAAAGAATTGCAACGGGATTTTACACGGGACATATTTCTGACTTTTTGGCTCCTGCAAGATTCACGGCACCTACCGGCTACTAAACCTGCCATTTCTCTGCCTGTTTTCTGCATTTCTATTATTCTGCCAACACAGCACTTGTAAAGTATATAAAGTAGTGTAATTATTTTTGCTGCATAGCCCTTCTTTCTCGCTATTAAGACCCAGGAAGCCAGTGGTAAAAGGAATGTATTTTAATCAAGGTTATTTAAAGGCTGCCACGGCAGTGAACTATTTACACAGCCATTGGGCCAACCAACACCCCAGTCCTTGACCAGGCCGACCTTTATACACGATTCCAACAGGCCCCACTTGACAGGCGTATGTGAATAGCGGGGAAGCTCATATTCCATTCTCCCCCTGGGGAGATCAGTCAAAGCATCCCTGTGGGCCTTGTAGAGGTTGTTACATCCTCCCTCCCTCCCTCCCAAGTCTGAATGTTCCCCCTCCGCAACTATCTGAGGAGGCCTTCTGCATGTGCTTCCGCCAGTGGTGAGCCCTGAAGGATCAATTCCTGGCCTGACTGCAAGATGACCACACAGGAGGATGCCACCTTTGAAGCTCAGTTCCTGCTGCTTTTGAACATAGGGCTGCCAGGGGTCCCCTGTAATTCGCCACGCAGTAACATGTTGCGGAGCTTTGCCAATGTAGGATCTTTCTGTGTCTGCATGCGTATCTGTACAGCTATTACCGGTAGAGTGTTCATAAAATTTAAAGTTGCCACAACTTCGTCCACCACTGGTGGAAATGGGGGGCTCACAGAGGTCGTCGGCGTGGGCTATCTGGACCCCTGGGGGATGTTGAAAAGTATATTCGAACACCGCCAGCAAAAGTGCCCAATGCTGGATCCGGGCCATGACTGTGGGGCTATCCCCTTGTCTTAAAGAGACCCAGCAGTGGCTTGTTGTCTGTAATTACAATAAAGTGTCGCTTGTAAACATACTGTTGAAATTTTTTAATGGTGAATATCACCACCGAGGCGCCTTTTTCTACGTGGATGTAGCGGCAGTCCACACCTGCCAGAGTTCTGCATGCAAATGCGATGGGCGTTCTGTGCCGTCGTCCCATCTATGGGACAGCACCGCCCCGATGCCGTATGGAGAGGCCTCAAAAGTGAGGATGATTTCCGGAATGGATCATAGTGGGCAAGCAGCTGGGAGGATGCCAACCGCCTCTTCAGTCCTGTGAACACTTCCTCCTGTGGAGTTCGTCTTTAAGAAGATGTGAAGGGGTGTCAACAGCGTGACCAAGTTTGGAATAAACGTCCCGTAATAGTTTTTTTTTAATAAATTTAGATTACCCAATTATTTTTTCCAGTTAAGGGGCAATTTAGCGTGGCCAATCCACCTACTCTGCACATTTTTGGGTTGTGGGGGCAAAACCCACGCAGACACGGGGAGAATGTGCAAACTCCACACGGACAGTGACCCAGAGCCGGGATCGAACCTGGGACCTCAGCGCCGTGAGATGGTTGTGCTAACCACTACATCCCGTAATAGTTGACTAGACTCAGGAATGATCGTAATTCTGTGGAATTTTACGGAGTCAGAGCCCCTTTTATGGCCTGAACCTTAACCTCCACAGGGTATAAGCTGTCCTTATCCACCCTATACCCCAAGTATGTCACAGTCTTTGCTTGGAAAACACACTCGCCTCAATTCAGGCAGATCCCTACTTGGGAAAATCGTCTCAGGACCTCCTCAAGATTGTCCATGTGCTCCATTTCAGTGACGCCCATGATAAACACATTGTGTAAATACAACACCACTCTGGGTAATCCCTGGGGGATGCCTTCCATTACCTATTGGAAAATTGCACAGACTGAAGAGACCCCGAAGGGGAGGCAAATGTACTCAACCGTCCCCCAGTGGTTATTTATAATCTCATATTTCCGCGATGCGGTGTCCAATTCTAACTGCAGATATGACTGGCTCATATGTAGTTTGGTGAATGACCATTCTCCAGCCAGTTTCACATGCAAATCCTCCACACGAGGCATATGGTAATGGTCTAGACAGGATTCCCTGTTTACAGTTCATTGTTAATCCCTGCAGCGCCTAACAGGCATGTCTGGTTTCATCACCGGGACCACGGGCATGGCCCACTCCACAAATTGTATGATGCCCAAACTTTCCAGGAGCATCCACTTTGGTGAGCAAAGCATAGGGAACTGGCTGTGCACTGAAGAACCTGGGTTAGACCTCTGGTCCACATAGGTGCTTGCCTTGGCTCCCTTTATCTTTCACAGACCTGGGCTACCACTGGATATTTTCCAATGACCTCATACAGGTTTCCAGTGACCATCTGTAAAGTCTGCCAATCAAAGCAGTGTACTCAAAACCAATCACACCCCTGCGGGTTAGGTCTTGGCCCTTGCACCAGGGCTAAAGGTAGTCTGACAGTCCGTGGGTTACCAGGGTCACGGTTGTTCCCAAGATTTCTTGAGGAGGATGCTCACTGCAGTGTGATACCATGATCATCATCTTCATTCTTGACCCCACTGACTTGGGGACCATCTGTGAAGGAGAATATGGTGATGGAGGATGCCATGCAATGACACTGATCAGCCACTGGAGGTGCCCTCACTGGGGCAAATATCAGTCTTGTGCCAATGGCTAGTGTCCTCTCAGCTATTCTCCTTTGCATTGGGCCCACCTACTTTTTTCAGACTGCCTTGACTGGCTCCCTGCTGTGTTTCCATTTATTGAAATGGTCTGCCCCAAACCCAGTGGGCAGCGTCTGCACCTTCACCAAACTCTCAAGGTGACCCTCCACATGCTCTTGAGTTCCTTCCCCCTCTGTAATGAAACTCTCTCGCAGGCAGAAGCCTGCCTGCCTCCATTCCTGCTCCAGCAGGACTCACCAACACTCCAAAAAAAATTAATGTGTGTGAAAGAAAGAACAGTGGCTGTTACCATTCCTCAGAGGCCTTAATATCAGAAGCTGATATGAAGTAGCCAGTGAAATAGCACGCTGTTTAAAAGCAAACAAATGAAGAATGCAATAAATTATGGCATGAAATGCCAAATTCAACAAGTGGCGTTCTGATGAAAAGTCATGAACCTGAAAATCTTTTTTGAAACATTTTTATTGCCATTTTTCAATTTTTACAGAATAATAATTTAATGAATAGTGCACCTGATATTTACATGTTGTGCAGTTTCTTATTTCCATAACTTTTAACATATTCTCTCCCCCAAGGTCGCCATGGTCGTCCTTTGGTAGTCCCCTTTTCCACCCTGGGTGTCATACTACTGAGCTCTGTTCCTCTTTTCTGCGTTTTTTGTCATTGTCGGTTCCGGAGTTTGGGGGGGGGGGGGCTTCCTGCCCCCCCTCTCCCCTCCCCTCCTTCCTTTTTTCCCCCATGTTTCTCTCTGTGACTCCCTTGGGTTCTCTCCTCATGTTCTCCCCCCCTTTCCCCCTTTGCTTCTACTCGTTGCGTGCTTTCTTGTCTGCTCTCCCCCCGTCCCCCCTCATTCCCTAGTCGCTGTTTGTCACAAACAGGTCTTGGAACAGGCCGATGAATAGCCCCCACGCTTTGTGGAAGATCTGGTCCGACTCTCGGATAGTGTACTTGATCTTCTCCAGGTGGAGAAATTCCGACATGTCTGCCAGCCAGTCTGCAGCTGTGGGTGGTATTGCTGATGGCCAGCCGAGCAGGATTCTTTGACGTGCGATTAAGGAAGCAAAAGCCAGGGCATCGGCTCTCTACCCAAATGTAGTTCTGGCTGGTCCAATACCCCGAAGACTGCCACTCTCTGGCACAGCTCCACCCTCACCCCCATAACCTTGGACATTATCTCAGAGAAGGTTGACCAGAACCTGACAGGTCTGGGGCAAGCCCAGAACATGTGGCCGTGGTAGGCCGGGCCCCTCTATCACTGTTCACATTTATCCTCCACCTCCGGGAAGAACCTGTTCATTCGGGTTCTGGTTAGGTGTGTTCTGTGCACCGCTTTAACTGCATGAGGCTTAGCCTTGCGCAGGAGGAGGTGGAGTTGGCCCTGCTCAATGCTTCACTCCAGAGACCCCATCCCAGTTCCGTCCCCAGGTCGACTTCGCCCAGTGATAGTCTTGTCCTTTCCAGTAACTGTTCATAGATGTTCCCACAGTACCCCCCTCTCCTTACTGTCCGTGTTTATTAGTTCTTCTAGTAGTGTGTCTCTCGGGGAACTTGGGCCTTGCGGAGAAAGTGTTTAATTTGCAGGTGTCTGAGTTCCTGCCCTGTTGGCAGTTCCAGGTCTCCCGTCATTTTGCCCAAGGTCGCTAGTCTGTCCTCTATGTGAAAGTCTCTGACTGCTGGCGTCCCCCTGTCCCGTCTCCATTTTTTAAAGTTGACGTTGAGCATGGCTGGTGGGAATTTATGGTTTCTGCAGATGGGGGACATCTCAGTTAGACCGCAATGCTGTCTCATTTGGTTCAATATCTTTCATGTGGCTATGACCACTGGCCAGGATGTGTATTTCCTCGGGGGTGGGGGGGGGGGGGGGGGTGGCAGAGCTGCCGTGGCGAGGGTCTGGAGGGTCGTTCCCTTGCAGGAGGACTCCTCCAACCGCATCCATTCCAAGTTGGGTTCACCTATCCATCCCCTCACCCTCTCTGCCGTAGCTGCACAGTTGTAATACTGTAGATTCAGCAGGGCCAGGCCGCCCATCTTTTTCACCCTTTGCAGTGTTGATTTAGGGATACTTGGGTTCTTCCCCCCCCCCGCCCCCCCCCCCCCCCCCCCCCCCCCCCCCCCACACACACACGCACACACACAAACGCCATGATCATTTTGTCTATAAAAGGCCTTGGGGAGGAAGATGTGTATGGATCTAAACAGGAAGAGGAACCTCGGCAGAACGTTCATCTTTTAAAAAATAAATACCCAATTAATTTTTTCCAATTAAGGGGCAATTTAGCGTGGCCAATCCACCTACTCTGCACATCTTTGGCTTGTGGGGGATGAAACCCATGCAAACACGTGGAGAATGTGCTAATTCACGGACAGTGACCCAGAGCCGGGATCGAACCTGGGACCTCGGTGCTATAAGGCAGCAGTGCTAACCACTGTGCCCATGTTGAGTTTGTAGCCGAGAAGGTTCCAAACTCTTCCAGGAGCGGCATGATTACTTTCAGGCTGTTCTGTGGGTCCAAGATGTAGAGGAGCAGGTCATCTGCATAGAGTGAAACTCCTCTTTGAATGTCCTTCCAGCTTTTTGCGTTTTGCAGAGCGATCTCCATCTGTTCAATTGCCAGGGCTAACAGGAGCGGGGACAGTAGGCATCCCTGTCTTGTGCCTCTGTGAAGCTGTAAGTATTCAGAGCCGGTGATATTGCTCCGCATGCTCACCTTGGGGGTATTGCACAGGAGTTTCACCCATGAGGTGAACCGTGTCCCAAGCCCAAACCGCTTCAGTACCTCAAAGAGGTACTTCTACTCGACTCTGTCGAAGGTCTTTTCTGCGTCCAGGGAGATGATCACCTCTGGTTTTCTCTCTCCGGATGGGGCCATTATTACATTCAGCAGCCCCCTGATGTTTGTAGTTGGCTGGCTACCCTTAACAAAGCCCATCTGGTCCTCTGTGACCACCTCTAGTATGCAGTTTTCCAGTCTCTTGGCCAGGACCTTCGCGAGTATCTTCGCATCTGCATCTAACAGCGAAATGGGTCTGTATGATCTGCATTCTGTCAGGTTGTTTTTGGCTGTCAGCAATATCGTGGCCTGTGTTAGCATAGGAGGCAGGGTGCCCCTCGCTAGCGAGTCTGTGAACATATCCCAGGTGTGGGGCCAGGCCAGTGTGAATGTTTTATAGAAGTCTGCCGGGAGCCTGTTGGATGTTGGCACCCTCCCCGCCTGCATGGAGCTGTTGCTCTCCATGATCTCTCCCAATCCTACTGATGCTTCCAGTTCCCCATGCCTATTTTCCCCCACGACTGGAATGCCCAGTCCATTGAGGAACAATTTAATCCCCATGCCCTCGTCAAAGGGTTCGGAGGTATATAGCCCTTGGTAGAAAGTTTTGAACGCTTGGCTGACCTCTTTTTACTCGGTTACCAGTCTGCCTTTGCTATTCTTCACCTGCGCTATCTCCCTCATGGCTGCCAGCGTTCTTGGCTGGTGAGCCAGTAGGCAGCCAGTCTTTTCTCCGTGTTCATAAAAGGTCCCCCATGTCTAGCAGAGTTGGTGTACTGCTTTCCAGGCGGATAGTAGGTCAAAGTCCATTTGTAGCTTTTTCCTTTCTGCCAGAAGCTCTATGGTCGAGGCCTCGGAGTACTTTCTGTTGACCTCCAAAATGGAGTTGATCAGCTGTTGCTTGGCCTCCCATTCTTCCCAGTCTCGACGTGTCATGTAGGCTATAATTTCTCCCCTAATCGCAGCCTCCAGTGCCTCCCAGAATGTGGAAGGTGAGACTTCCCCCGTTCTGGTTATTAGTAACGTACTCACCTCTGGCCTTTGATGTTTTTTGGCAGAAGACCTTGTCAGTCAAGAAGTCTGTGTCCAGCCTCCATGTGGGGTGGTGGGCACGGCCCGTCTCCAACCTTACATCCATGTAATGTGGAGCGTGATCAGAGATAACTATCACAGAGTATTCTGCTCTTACTATTCCTGGAAGCACCGATTTTCCCAATGCAAAGAAGTTTATCCTTGAATATGCTCTGTAAAGAACGAGAATTCTTCTCACTGGGGTTTTTAACGGTTTCTCTCTCTACAGGCACTGCCAGACTTGCTGAGTATTTCCAGCATTTTCTGTTTTTATTTGACTTTTACAATGTTTGCTGCAATAAGGTTCTCAACTTCTATGTAGTAAAACCAACGGTGTAGCAAGTGGTTAGGATCCAGAATTCATTGCCCAAGTGTGTGTTAGTGGCAGATTCAACAATTGCGTTCCAAAGGGAATTGGACAATTGAAGAGAAAGAATTGCAGGGCTACAACTGAAAGGCAGGATAGTGGGACTAGTGAGTAGCTCTTACAGAGAGAGCTGGAGTGGACACTCTGGGCCAAACGACCACCTGTGTAACCGCTCTATGATTTGATAATAAAAGAACTTTATTGCAAATTCACTGTAATTATAATAACGACAATATATTTTTAAAAAGGACAAATCAAAATTATTCCACAAAGGGAAATATCATATTGACATTTTTATGCAGTTGTATTAATGGCTAATTAATTTAGTGGATGATAATGGGCATTTCTTTTATGTTGGAGGCGAGGAAAGCTACAGATACAAAGGAGATCTACAAGCAGTGGAGCTGGGGAGTGAAGGCCCAGATAAAGACTCAAAAAGCAAGCAGAGAGAGATAGAAAAAAGAACACATCTCACTCGGAGGAAGAAGTCCGTTTTTCTGTTTGACAGAAAAAGGGATGCAAAGGCGAGCTCTTGGAGGCAATGTGTGAGCTGGCTAAAAAGGATCCACATCCTGGAAAGGTGTGAATAGCTCGGAGACACGAAAGAGTTGTATATTTTCTGAGAAGTGGCCAACCCAAGAACCGGGGTATTATTGGTTAGTTGGTTGAAAAGGAACTCTGGAAAGCTGCGCCATCAGGACTGTCATGACCTAATGGAGAGAGAATTCGCTGAAGTATTATTTGCTGATGATAATCATACCTGCGAAAGTTGTCCATTAGAACTCCTGACCTACCCTGCTTGGATAAAGAACAGCATATTTTGGAATTGTCAAGCTATGTAATGTTTTACAAGGAGAATGCTTGTGGTTGTGTACCGTGTATTTTAGTTGTATCAAATATTTGAAGTGAAATTTTACCTTTTTATTTGAAGTATCACCCACCTGTTCAGTCATGTTGAATTTATGTTGATTCTAATTTGTGTTTAAAGTAAAAGTATTTAAAAATGAAATCTTGTTGCTAATTTCTTCTTTGGGGGTCATTTGATAAATTTAGTTATTTTGGTTTATGGTTCCCCCACGGGGATTGTAATAATAGAAAATACTGGAAACACATAGCAGCCCCGGCAACTTTTGTGAAGAGAAACTTAAAGCTATTGTTGCAGGTATAGACCCTCTGTCAGGCTCTTGAATGGTGTTGTGCAGTATAACCTTTTCCTGAATTTCTTTTGTGTTTCTCCATAGTCAGCTGCTATTTTTTTTGAGATTTTGTATATTTTTATAGGGAAGTTCTGAAATACATTATTTTCTACCTGGAATAATTTTGATTTGTCTTCTATAGTTTTAGTAACCAGAACAAGTTTTATATATTTACTGATGATTTCACTGTTTTGTTGACTTAATTAAATATAATTGGCTAATAATGAACAAGAAATGTAAGCTTGCTGAAATATTTGGAAAGCAAATGCTGAAGGGCGTGATTCAGCGGACTGTAGTTAAAGTTCTCTGAACGGCACGTTTAGCGGGGGTTTCTCAGTGGCTACCGTGCCAAGAAACATCCCGCTAAACGAAGGCACTTTGCCTTTTTTTTGGCATGTAGGGGCTTCTCCCCACCAATGCCGCACTAAGAGGGATTTCCTACTGGCGACGACCAGCGTGGACCAGTACTAAACAGCGCATTAGGGAGGTCTCCCGGACGCAGCCGTTGAGTCCTGGGTGCCAGATGAATGGCTCAGTGAGGGAGAGATCCAGATTGCCCAGGGTGGAGTGAGTTGGATGGCTTGCGTGAGGTTTCGCAACTCGGTGCAGAGCCCGATTTAGGGCTCACATGTGATTCACCTGTTGTGCCCGGATCTGTGCCGGGCGCAACGGGTGTCACTGAATCACACCCATGGTTTTTCCATCGAGACATGTTGCAGTTAAGGACTTTGCAAGTTCAATGTGCCACAAGGTGGCAGTGCTTGTTCATAACATTGTTTGAAAACATCTACTATTTTACATTTTAAGTGCCAGTATTGTTAAAATAAATCTTAATTAAGAAATGTATTCCCGATTCATTATTTCATGTACTAATCTTTCTCAATTTCAAAAGTAACGCATTTACAATTCCAATTTGAAAAATATGTTTTGCTATTGAACTTCCCATGTTAAGTGAGTTAAGTGAAACTGGGACCTCGTGCCATATTAATAATAGTCTCTAGTAATTATGGTTGCATATTGTTTAGAATTACTTGTGTTGTATCAATCTGCACTCCTGTTTTTGGGTTGAAATGTCATCACTTTTGCAGTGTTATTTCCATACATACTTACAGTAAGTCCCCACTATAAGTCTTGCCACTTTGAGTTAATGTTTACTCTTTGGGATCTTTTTTCTATTTACGTTGCCATTTTTGATTTGTTGTCTGCACTCTTGCCCCGCTCCCCTGCGCTGAACCCAGCCGCCGCCATGTTCTGAAGCTGAGGCAGCCGCCACAGTCCAAGTTGAGAACTGAACATTCCTTCATAGAGTCTTGAGTTTTGCAGCACAGAAAGAGGCCCTTCAGCCCATTGTGTCTCCGCTGGCCATCCTTTCTATTCTAATCCCATTTCCCAGCACTTGGTCCATAGCCTTCTATGCTGCAATGACATCTGAAGTGCTCATCAAAATTCTTCTTGAATGTTGTGAGGGTTCCTGCCTCTGTGGGTTCCAGATTCCCACCATTCTCTGGGTGAAAAAGCTTTCCTCAAATCCTCTCTAAATCTCCTGCCTATTACCGTAAATCTATACTCCTGGTTATTGACCCCTCTACTCAGGGGAAAAGTTTCTTCCTACCTATGTCCCTCATAATTTTGTGCACCTCAAATAGGTCACCCCTTCAGCTTTCTCTGCTCTAAGGAGAACAACTTCAGCCAAACCAGCCTCTCTTCAAAGCTCTTCAGTGGAAGGAAGGTTGAGAGATTAGTGCAGATGAGGCAGAATCTTGCTCTGTGGGGATATTTAATCTGTATAATTTATTTCCTTCAAGTATTTTTAAAATCAGAATAACCATTTAATTCAGTTAAGCTTAATATACTTGAACAAGTATTTTCAATTCCTGTTTGGTTACAAAACCTAAAGCTTTGAAATGAGTAAATAAGCATCAGCTGGTCTCTTGGCAATAAATCTGCTCCACTTCTTGTGAATTTAGAATTTAATCAAATCTCAAGATTCCATAAGATCTAAAAGGACATAGTTGAAGAAATCAGTAAGATGAAGAGCAAGTGCAGGAGGGGATATAAATGTCTAAAGTTTCTTCTCTCTTCTTTCCACCCTCCATTGTCTTTAATATGCTTTATTATGTCATCATATTTTTAACCAAGGTGACTGATAACTTAAAAGGAAGTTTATAAATAAATTTAATGTAATCATGAGTTAAATAATTGCTGCTGCCTGATCAAATCTGTACCAATCTAGAAAGTTTGACAGTTATAGTAATTCACGCTGAATGATGGTTAAGTGTAAAATATCCTACATGAAACAAAATTGCATGCAATATTCTTTACAGCTGATCTGTAATAAGAAAAGTCTGTACGTGCAGATTTTTATTTCTATCCTTCCATTCCATCAAGTAAGCCCATGCAGTTTTCTGAAGTACTATTAACATCCTGCTTTTTGATGGTTAAAATTCATGGGTACTGTACCAATCAGAAGTCTTGCTAAATCTTTGGAGTGAGACTTAAATGTGCTCAAAACTGAATCACTTAGAGTTAAAATCAAGCACTTGGGGCACAATTCAATCACTGCGTTACATCTGGCACAGATCTGGGCATGCTGGTTAAATAGCGGGAAGGGACAATATCGAGATTCGTGTCGGGCATGAAGCAGTTTGCGATTCACCCAGCGAGCTCGCGATGGTGAGTTCCGGAACACACCCAAAAATGGCAAGCATATCATTTATTCTAATTTGCATTCATTTCAATCTCATTAGCAAGATTGAAGTCGAATGCAGCAGCCTCCGAGGAATTAACTGACTCCCCAGCGAGAAATCACGTGGGTGTTGTTTAGTAACTCTTTTTAAAAACATGAAGCTGGCGCAGTGGTTGCTGAGGGGAAGTGAGGAGGTGAGTAACCATTTCTATTTTCCAGCATGCAGCTCAAGGGTACTGGAGCTATTGGCCCAATGCTCGGAGGGGGCGGAGTAGGCGGGGTGGGGGGGCCCTCAGGAGGGTTGGATTTGGTCGGGAGGTTGAAGCGTTCCAGATCGGGGTTTGCCCCTGGGCTAGTGGGGGAGGGGCTTTGCCTCCGTGAGGACTTCGAACCTTCTTGAAATATTGTGGAGATCCATTAACGGGACAAGCTTCATCCTGTCTGACCTACTAAACACATCCAGGACAGAGCCTTGATGTGCCTTCAATGCTGAACTTCAATTTTACTCCCTTTCACTGTGACCAGCCTCTAGCTGCATTGTTGAAGGCGATTGCAAATGCTGAATTAGCTTTGTTAGCTGTGAGAGCAATTAACAGCTGCAGGTTACGTTTGTTGCTTGTTCCTGCCAGTGGCTGCAAATTCCTGGAGGCTGCTGTTGCTGTTTGCTTCCTTTTCTCTAGCCAGAAGGAAGGACAATTTTTTGTAAGATACCTGGGTCCCGGAACACCCGACTCGGGGATGTACAAGTTCATAAGGCAACCGGTTTGAAGCAAGAGGGTGCAGTGGGACCTACTATGTGACATTAATCCAAATGGGCCACTTGATGACGCCGTTTAAGAAATGCTTTCGCAGATTGCTGATGCCTTCGTTGCTGGTGTGGTGAATGCTGTATGTAACTGGCATGTCACTTTGGGTTAAACACGCTGGAAGTCAAGGATGTTCAACTGCGGGCAGCATGGTGGCGCAGTGGTAGCACTGCAGTCTCACGGCGCCGAGGACCCAGGTTTGATCCCGGCTCTGGGTCACTGTCCGTGTGGAGTTTACACATTCTCCCCGTGTTTGCGTGGGTTTCGCCCCCACAACCCAAAGATATGTAAAGTAGGTGGATTGAACACGCTAAATTGCCCCTTAATTGGAAAAAATTAATTGGGTACTCTAAATTTATTTAAAAAAAGGATGTTCAACTGCACCTTGAGTGCCAGTAGAATATGTGGATGCCAGGATTTGGTTCTGGTGAGATTGGACCGTGTGGGAGGACCTGCACAGCTGCGGCTCCTGGATGGAGAATGGCACTGATACATGAACAAGTCACACATTGATGGACAGATCATTTCTACGACAAAGTTCAGGACATGATAACACATTCTCAGGCTTATCCTCCAATTCTGTTGAGGAACCTGCGAGGGGTGATGTATTTGTTTTTTTTGTGAAAATGAGCTGATATAGATTTGTATTGGTGCCAATATGGAATGGTGACGTTTCCTTGTTATTTAATGATTAGTGTGATAGGCAATTATTTTTTTCCAATTAAGGGGCAATTTAGCGTGGCCAGTCCATCTACTCTGCACATCTTTGGATTGTGGGGGTGAGATCCACGCAGACACGGGGAGAATGTGCAAACTCCACACAGTGATCCGGGGCCAGGATCGAACCTGGGATCGAACCCCACAGTGTTAACCACTGTGCCACCATGCTGCCCTATGGTATATGGAATATTATGGAGTTTTCTCAAATATTTGTTACTGTTGACCATTTAATAAACAACTTGTTCTCAACTCTCAAGTGGCTGCTCCAGGGTACATGTGCCATGCCTCAGAGGATGATTAGTGCATCACATTCAAGGAAACTTTGAAACCTGAACTCTGAGAGCATCAGCACCACAGAGGCAGCTGCCAAAAATCAAACGCTAAAGAGCAGGGCTTTAGCACTGTGGATCTTCTCATGACTAAAGGGTAAGTGTGTGGATCAGGAGAGGTCTCCCTCATGTTCCTGGCAGATATCTGGGGTCTAGGGGCTCCTGTTGTGGCCGAGGGTGAGTGTGCAGAGCAAGGTTTGCGAGCACAACTAGCTCGGTGGTGCTTGTGTTACGTTGCTGGTGGCAGCTGATACGCTGGAGAAGGCGGCAGCAGCAACAACACGGACTGGAGGCAGCACCCCATGTGCAGAGGGCCGCTGCACAACCCGAACACCCAGCCACACATCAGGCCGAGAAGGAACCCAGAGGGGAGGTCACGACGGCCCAAGGTATACGGGCATTGTAGGTCTTTCGATGAGATGATGAACTCCTCCCATTGAGGAGGACGACGACACCCACTCCCGGTGGCCGTGAAAGTCACCGCAGCCCTGAACGTCTATGCAGCAGAATCATTCCAGGGCTCAAGTGGGGACCTATGTGGCATTTCTCAAACTATAACCCACAGGTGCATCCGGGGGGTGGTCACGGATGCCCTGTGTGCCTGCGGATTCAACTACATCACCTTCAACCTGGACCAAGCCCACCAAGGTGCCTAAGCAGCAGGATTCTCCGCCTTCGCCTGGGATGTCCCAGGTTCAGGGACAATAGATGGAATGCATGTCACCTTGCGCACACAGGGGCATCAGGGACTGCCCTTCAATAACAGGGAAGGGGTTCTAATCCCTGAATGTTCAGATTGTGTGCGACCACCGTCCCCAAAATCATCTACGTGCGTGCCTGCTACCCGGGAAGGGTGCATGTCAGCTACATCCTGAGACCCTTGGAGATTCCCGACGTCTTCAAGGACCACTCCAGGATGACGGGTTGGCTCTCAGGGGACAAAGGATACCCGCTGAGGTCCTGGCTGATGACACCGGTGTGGAGGTCTGAGACCAAGAGCTGTGCGTCAGACCGCTCAAAATGCAGTTCTGATGCCTGGAATGCTCTGGTGGCACATTACAGTACACCCCAGAGTGTCTCCCGTTTTGTGGTGGTCTGCTGTGCCCGCCACAACCTGGTACAGCAGCAGGGCGACATGGTGGAAGAGTAGTAGGATGCCTCATCTGAGGAAGAGGAGGAGGAGCCGGACCGGGGGTAGTGGGGCTGGAGGACAAGCCCGGGAAGGAACCAGAGGATGGAGGACAGGCACTTGGTGGTAAGGGTCCAGCATGCCCAGAGGACCAAGGAGGCCGTCATCCACACCAGATTCACATAGGAGGAGGATATGTCCATCAGCTCAACACCCCCCCCCCCGCCAACATTTCCCTCCCCAATCACATCACCCCCTCCCTGACTACTTTGTTCCACCCACCAAAGGTTTCATAACATTACTCCAGGGTGATGGGCATGTGTCGCCACTGCCAGCGGGTTACTGTACAACTCAGGAGAGTGATGATAACGCGCTATAAGGAAAGCTTTGGTGCTCCTCAGTTTATGCCAAAGTCTCAATCCTGTCTTTCTGCTGACAGCATGCTCACATCTGTTCTCTGAATGGGGTCTGCATCGGGGACGTGTGATCTTGGACCACTGTGGGTGGGGGAGAGCAGGGGGCACATGGGGTGGGGGTGCAGGCAGGCCCGCTGTGAAGGTGCTTCACATGTATTCCGGTGTAACATGTTTTGATAGTGAATTATTGACATTTCCATTCCACCTAGCTACAGATTGATAGTGCCCCCCTCCACTCTCTTTCCCCCAACCCCATCAAGTGTCCACTCAGTGCTCCTATGTCTTCTTGATCTTTTGTGGTCTACTGCTACTTTTCATGCCCTGTGCCCTTTGATGCCCTTTGTGGACTTCCTCCTCCAGGAGGGCCTGGAGCCGGGGGCTCCAGCTGGCTTACCGGTGATACAGGTTTCGCTGTGCCACACTGGTCTGCCCACTGCCCTTAAGATGTGCCTGTGTCAGGGGGTTCGGAATAACTGGAAACTGCCATTGTCTTCTTGGTGGCAGGCCCTGGGTCGGTCTGCAGCGCTTCCTCATTTTTGACAGTGCCTGTTGGGCCCTGGTGGTCTCCATGGTAAGGCGGGGCAGCTGGAGTGAACTCCAGAGGCCTCTGAGTCATCTGGCTTTGTCAGCCTTGACAGATCCCCATTATTTGCACCATGGTGTTGACACCCTCAGTGATGCTCCACTGCGACTGGGCTAAGCTCTTGAGTGTATCGACAATGCACATCTGTTTCTGGGACAAGTCTGTCAGCGACTCGGACATGATGTCGAGACCCTTTAGCCATGGTCGTCACAGACTGAGCCATGCCTTGGACACTACCACTCAAGACGCGGATTTCGTGCTCCAGGCTTTCCATTGCGGTCGCCACCCTAGCAGTGTCGACCTCGGTGTCGTGCATGATCGACAACATCTCCTGAGACCGAAGCCTTTGGGTCTCCTCCAGTTGTTGGAATGTACCTGATAGCCCCTCCTGACTGTCACGGCTGTGACCTGTCATCTGTATCAGTTCTGGGAGAACCTTGTCCAGAGGCTCGGCAACTGACTGAGACCCAGCTGAGTCTTGAGATCCAGCAGATCTTTGATTGCTGTATCCCTTGGAAGTTCCTGCCTCCACCTGATGTGCATCAGCAACTGTGTGGTGCTCGCTAAATTGTGCCCTAAAAGCCTGTCAACAAATGTCGTGCACAAATGTTGCCCACGCACGAATGTTGCCACTGAGGTGGGTGTGGTAGCTGTGATGCCTCGGAGCTCTCCTTTGAGGTGGTCTTTTGGGTGACAGGGGAGTACGACTCCGGATGGCACAGCTTCATCAAGTGGTGATCCTGCGAGACAATGGACATGTCGTCAGTGAGAGGGAAGGATCATTTTTCTCTGACATGAACTGCTTACTTGAGACAGGTCATCTGGGTGAAGGTTAAGTGGATCCTCACATCTGTGACACATGCCAACTTCGCTGTTGGTGACTACTCTCTTCTTGGTCAACCTCGTGATCTCCGAAGCCATTCCTCATAGGAGGCGAGAACTCGGATCTCTCGTACTCCACTTCTCGTCTTGACCCTTTGCCGTTTATTATGGGCTATCTTCTCCTGAGGGGACAAGTGATGACATTATGAGCCACACGCTTGATGGGTCAACGGGGCCTATATATGTATGGGCACCGCAGCTGGACATGAAGGGTTGTGCTGGTGGGTGCCAAGAGATGCTGAGGAACAAACATGAAGATCGGTGTGGTGTCAGCCAGTGATCTGTGTGGGTGGGGGTTTTGGATCTGAGGGGTGGCAGGTGGAAGTGACACCAGGAGAGAGGTGGTAACTTACCCCTGTAGCTCGGTGGAGGTGATTGGTCTTCTTCCAACATTGGACAGTGGTCCTCCTGGTCTCGCTGTCTGCACTGATAGCCACTGCCACTGTCTCCTTTGCACCATTGCTGATCCTGCTGCTGGGCCTCTGACCCGCTCAATGGAAAAGGATGTCCCGTCTTGCATCCACAGCGTGAAGAAGCCTACGCATGTTGGCATCCCCAAAGTGAGCAGCAGGTCTGCGCACTGCCATGCTTTTGTGCTGACTGGGAATGAGTGCTGAGGGAGAGTTTAAAAGCAGCTCCCCCTTGATAGTGGCGAGACGTTGAGGCTGGCAAATCAGACGGCGCAACAGTCAGTAATGGCGAGACTCATCTGGGGGATACTTTTCGGCACCAAGAGCTGTTGAACACAGGCCGCAAACTCGCGAATGTGGCCGTCGAAGAACACCCTGCCAAACTCTCCAAAAATGACACTTAGATATTTTTCTGTTGATTCGTGCCCTTTGTTTCTAAAATACATGTGTTAAGATATCAGTTTGTTCACAACATAGAACAAAATATTGAAAATAATTCATGAATCTGAAATAGGTTATCCACGCTGTTAAAATAGAAGTACCATTTTCTGATTTAATGTGACTGTTTCCATCCCTGTTTGTACTGAACACTTATTAGCAATTTGTAATATGAACAATTTTTATCTTCAGCTGGTTTAGAGCTTTAGAATTCAGCATTTGCTTCAGCAGTAATACATCAATTACTTTATAATTCTTATGGGACAAGGTTAAAACTCGCATGCACTAAAAACCATTTTGCAGAAAGAATACTCCTGCTCCTTTTATTATCATTAACTGTGTCGAACTTGGTACAGAAGTTGTAAAAAGATTTTTTTTTTACTTTCTCACTTTCTGACTGGTCTAAAACTTCAACATTGCTGTAATATTATCAGTTGAGGCAGTCAGTGTACAAATTTAGTGTATAAATTACAATTCTGCCTTGGTAAATCATCTCCGTGACTCCCTTAGGATGAAGAGCTGGCTCGGCAGCTGGTGGAGCTGGGATACAGGGGAAGTGGAGAGGTGCTGAAAAGAGAAGAGTTTGAAATGAGGAAGACAGCTGCTGAACTAGCAAGACTTGCGAAGAAAAGCCAGAAAAAGTAAGTATATCCTAATTCACTGATAGAAGACTATATGCCATGAGTTTATTCCAGAAGAGGTAAATGTGTTATTTTTGATGTTAAAGCATCGCCAGGGTGATGGAAAGGCATGAGAAGGGGCTATTTTGAAAATGGGATTCTAACCTGTCTCCTTTGGGAAATAGATTGTACTGAGCATTAAAACCAAAATGAATACTATGAGTTCCTCCTGCCCTGCTTCCACCAGTAATCAGCATTCGACAGTAAAACAGGCAAAGAATTAAAACAAGGTAACATTCATGCTTGATTTTGCTCTCTATATATTCTGGCAAGCTAATTTTAGTATGAATATAAAGACAATAGCAGTAATAGGTTTTGAGTTCTGTTACCTTTTTTGTTCATAAATGTGATCTAGAAATACATGACATCTTATTCCCTAATGTACCATATTTGATCATTTCAGAATGCTTTATATCGTACTTACAATTAATTATTTCAAACAACCCTTTTATACCTATTGAGAGAATCATAGTGTTCAATTTTAAACATGAAAACCCAAGGATCAATAGCAGTCACCACTGATCAGTAATAATAACAGAAGAAAAGGCCACATTTAGAAAAGTCCTGTGGGTCCATAGGCATACCCATGGGCATATTTCCCTATCGTATCCCAATTCTCCCACAGCCTGATATCCTACGATGCATACTCTGGGATACGTAATCACCCCTGATTTTTGATGCCGATCCTGCCAAAGTTTATAAGTTACCTTTAATTAAAGGTGACTTGTATCTTAAAAATTCTTCCTTTGGAGGGCAGCACGGTGGCCCAGTGGTTAGCACTGCTGCATCACGGCGCCGAGGTCCCAGGTTCGATCCCGGCTCTGGGTCACTGTCCTTGTGAAGCTGGCACAATCGCCTCGTGTTTGCGTGTGTTTCACCCCCACAACCCAAAGATGTGCAGGATAGGTGTATTGGCCATGCTAAATTGTCTGTTAATTGGAAAAAGTGAATTGGGTACTCTAAATTTAAAAAAAGAAAATTCTTCCTTCAGGTGTCAAGATCGGAAAACATCATTCAGTAAACTGGTAATCCTGCTGTACATCCCAATGGTTTGTTAACTTGCATACAGTGGGCAGCACGGTAGCATAGTAGTTAGCACAATTGCTTCACAGCTCCAGGGTCCCAGGTTCGATTCCCAGCTTGGGTCACTGTCTGTACGGAGTCGGCACGTTCTCCCCGTGTGTGCGTGGATTTCCTCCGGGTGCTCCGGTTTCCTCCCACAGTCCAAAGATGTGCAGGTTAGGTGGATTGGCCATGATAAATTGCCCTTAGTGTCCAAAATTGCCCTCAGTGTTGGGTGGGGTTACTGGGTTATGGGGATAGGGTGGAGTCTTGGGTAGGGTGCTCTTTCCAAGAGCCGGTGCAGACTCAATGGGCCAAATGGCCATCTTCTGCACTGTAAATTCGATGATTCTATGATTTTAGCTATTTCACATTGATAGTATGTGCTACAAACATTTCCCCTCTAATCTCTTTAACACTCCTGGATATAGTCCCCACAATTTATATTGCCTGTGGTTATTGTGAGCAAGCATTTATAAACTGGGAACTAATGCTAACCATCCTCATAGATGCTAATGCCAAAGTATTGCTTATACCTTAGTAATACTTCTACTATTTTAGGTAGATTCTGATTTTCAATCAGGAGTTTGCACCTGATTATGGTGCAATTGCTTTTTCTAATTCATCCCCTGTCATTGTGTGCTGGATTATAGTTTGCACTGATCAGCCTTGACCACACAACAAACATTTTGTTTGTATGAAGGAAGATGCAAGATGCACATGGCACCCTAGCACATAGACACCATAGAAATAAGTCAACTTGATTGATTGATATTTATTGTCACATGTACCGCAGTACAGCGAAAAGTATTTTGCTGCGGCTAAGGGAACGTACAAAGTACGTACATAGTAGACAAAAGAAAAATCAACAGAGTACATAGACAATGATACATGAACAAATAGTGATTGGTTACAGTGCAAAGCAAGGGCCAAACAAGAGCAGCATAGGGCATCGTTAATAGTGTTCTTACAGGGAACAGATCAGTGCAAGGGAGAGTTGTTGAGGAGTCTGGCAGCTGTGGGGAAGAAGCTGTTCCTATGTTTGGATGTGCGAGTCTTCAGACTTCTGTATCTTCTGCCTGATGGAAGGGTCTGGAAGAGGGAAAAGCCTGGGTGGGAGGTGTCTCTGTCAATGCTGTCTGCCTTTCTGAGGCAGCGGGAGGTGTTTTCAGAATCAATGGAAGGATGGCAAGCTTGTGTGATGCGTTGGGCTGAGTTCACCACACTGCAGCTTCTTGCGCTCTTGGGCCTAGCAATTGCCATACCAAGCTGTAATGCAGCCGGATAGGATGCTCTCTATCGCACATCTGTAGAAGCTTGTGAGAGTCGATGCAGACATGTTGAATTTCGTTAGCTTCCGTAGGAAGTAGAGACATTGTTGGGCTTTCTTGACTGTTGCATCAACATGAGTGGACCAGGACAGACTGTTGGTGGTGGTGACCCCCAGGAACTTAAAGATATCAACCATCTCCACTTCGGAGCCATTGATGCAGACGGGAGTGTGTCGTGCTACACTTCCTGAAGTCGATGATCAGTTCCTTGGTCTTTCCAACATTTAGAGAGAGGTTGTTTTCAGTACACCATGCAACCAAGTGATCCATCTCATCGTTGATTCATCGTTGTTTGAGAAACGACCCACCACAGTCATATCATCTGCAAACTTATAGATTGAATTGGAGTTGAATCTTGCCACACAGTCGTGTGTGTATAGGGAGTACAGTAGAGGACTGAGCACACATCCTTACGGAGCCCTGGTGTTGAAGACTATTGTGGAGGAGGTGTTGTTACCTATCCTGACAAATTGCGGTCTGTTGGTGAGGAACATCAGGAACTGGAGGCAGAGGGAGAGCAGAAGATCAGAAGGATAACGCAGAACCAGGAAGGAGAAGGAGGAGGAGATGCAGGACAACCAGGCACTAACTTATGGGAAGCGTGAACAGACCTCAGACGTTTTGCCTCAATGTGACAGAGAACCAGTGTGCTGAAGGCGACTGAGGCTAAGCTGTGATGTGACGAGAGATGTATGTCATCTGGTCCAGCACCAACTCGAGCCATACTTTATTCACCCCATGCGCTGAAGTGGCTGTAAAGGTTGCTGTTGGTCTCAATCTTTATGCCTCAGACTCATTCTGTTTGGTATATTCCAGTCAGCAGCACACAGTTGAACTAAGGCTGTAACTAATGGATAATGAAAAGACTGTACCCGACCAACCTAAGCTTACAAAACTCAAAACATGGTGTCCAACATGAGGTGTGATTCCGTGACTGGACAACATTTGCTAAACAATCCACAGTGTGATAAAAATGATGCTGACAACCAATTTATGATTGCCAGTTGGGCTTATAGTGTGATGCAAGTTCATGTACTAGACGCTATGTATATTAATATACAATGTCCTGTCTTTGCAGACAGAAAAACCATGTACACACATTGTGCCAAAATAAATGACAGCCACTCGCTGGTTCATTCCAGCCTTGACCAATTGGAGTAAAGCTGCCGGGTTTAAATTTCAAACAATGCTCGGTTGTTAACTGTCATTCTCCATGGTAACATCTCTACCAATCAGAGTCCATTTGCCAACCATTCAGCACTCTCTTCTCACACAGTGTACATTTGTTGTTCACCTGTCCATCAGTATGCTTGCAAACTGCCCTGATGAATGCAAGATGAAAAGCTGAAACAAAATGTCTCTTTTTCAGCAATACTGTACTCATGTTTGGCACTACCAAACTCCTATTTTTGTTGTTTTTTAGTACTTCATTACAATACACTGAATAGGCAGCAACAATGGTATTTTTGTTCCCCAGAGAAAGCCCATCTGTTCAGTTGTTAGATAACATTTACAGAGTTCCCACTCACTGACAAGTCAATGACATCTCCTCCGAGGCACAGAGACTTCTCCATGAATGACCAAATTCTCAAATGAACCTTTATGAGGGGCCTGCTTTTTACCTGCGTCTGAGTAGCCTAATCTGTGCCAAGTCTGCCCCAACCCCTCACTACTTTCGGGTTCACCTCTGCGACTCCTAATACAGCTCACCCCACTGGGCCGAAAATCTGATACTTGGGCCGACATTTTTAGTAGTCGGTTTATGGAACCAGGAATTCTCTCAGCTCTGCACACCCAATGCATGACAAAAATCTAGGCGTATCTCAGTGTTCCACAATCCACTGTCACTGACTTGCATGGAGACTGTGAACTGAATGGCATCAAATTCCAACTCCGTTGAAAGAGAAAATGTGAGGGAAAGTGGAAAAGGCACGGCTCTGCTTATTTCAAAATGTACCTGGGAGAGATGCACTTATTATTAGCCTCTATTGGTCCCAAAAGCCAAGCAGTTGGCTGAAGCACTTGGCTGAAGGCCTGATTTTAATCAATTTGAACAGTGCCTTTAGAGATGGAAGTCTTGGCATAACATAAGGTTCCTCCAGGCACATAAAGAAAAATTAGCTCAATGCCATGGGACCTGAGTAGTGATTAGAAAATGTGTTATTGGTGTTTCTCCACAGTTATTAAACCCAAAAGGTCAAAATTGTGATGAGAATAGCATTTTTACACTTGCGTTGGATATGACTCACTTAGCTTTAGTTTTGTTTCTTTTAAAGGCAAGGAAAGAATATGGGTGGCATTAAAATTTGTATTTTGCGAATGGTTAGCAAATTGCGAATTGCTTGGTTCTTCAGAGGAGTTGATCGTGCTTGTGGTTCACCATGCTAACCAAACTACCTGGATGATTGTGGAGATTGTACAGAGGAGACCATTCAACCCATCGAGTCAACACCAACCTACTGAAAGAGCACCCTACCTAGGCCCACTCACTGCATAAACTCATCTAACCTGCACACCCCTGGACACTAAGGGGTAATTTAGCATGTGCAGCCCACCTAATCTGCGCATCTTTGGACTGTGGGAGGAAACTGGAGCACCCAGAGGAAACCCAGAGCCGGAATTGAACGTGGGTCCCTGGCTCTGTGCATCATCTGTGCCACCAATCTGCCCTTGTGCCACTGTGCCGTCCCTGTTCACTGTCTGATTTGGGACGATGGGTGCGCTCTGTAGGTCGGAAAGTCGATCACTGCACATGAAGCAGTCGATGGCTAGCAGCCACGCTGGAAGAGATGAGCAGAAGGAGTGAGAAGAGGAAAACCACTGGATGTCCTGCATGGAGTTACTTCATGAAGGCGCACTGACTTCTCAATCTGCTGCCCCCGGGCACTAGTCAGGCTTTGGCTTCAGTGGGGCCCCAAGGTGCTGTCAGAGTAGAACCCAGTGGTGTCACCATTTTGTCCCTCATTGGGCACAATTGCTACAACCACTACTGGACAAGTCGTCGATCCATCTGGCCTCACCTGGAAGGGGAAATTCCTCGGGGAGCTGCATTAATTGCTAATTATCTGATTTTCCTCTTGGTCTCTCCGTTGTGCCACCTTGGTGACCACTCTGCTTGATACATCAGATAGTTAAGGTTCATTACGTAATGTGAGTTTGCATTATGGAACAATGATGATGAGTTCCAGATGAATAGGTTATGGTAATGGTAGCTAACATTCATTCTGTGGTTTTATAAATGCAAATGTGGAGCAGGATTCCAATGCTTTAACAGATTAGGATGAGTTAGAAAGATGATTAAAGTTTGGTGTTCATGCTTGCCAGAGCAACAGTACCAATCTGGATTCCGGACTTTTTGCTGGAGACTGTGAACTGTAAAGTTCAGTACAATTACATTCTCCATAATTTGTTTGTTTTTATGACTTTGTTTTAGTAAGTGTGTCATAACTAAAGTTATAATACAGCATACACGCTGGTTATTTTGCTTACTATTGACATGAATATATTTGAACTGTGAGGGTAATGTTTGGGACGTGCTACTTATTATAGCATCCGCCTCATATAGCAGCATACGACGTTAACACCAATGTACAAGGTATAAACAGTAAGGACTGTGAATGCTCTTTATTTTCATTTAGTCATTTCAATTTGCCCTAATCCCTATGAGCCTAACCCAAGATGTCTCTGGGATTTTGATGAACTATAGAATTTGATGATTAAAAAGCCGGACAACTTTTGTTCCAGTTTTTCTGCCACTCTTGCGCCTCTGCTGTTTGCCACACTGACACAACTAAAAAAATGAACTTCCACCTTTACCTGCAAGAGCAACATGCTTACCCGGAGTACAATTAATAATTTAATCCTTTTTCTGCCTGTGCATTATCACAGCATTCATTCAGGCTGTCAGTTTGCGGACACCTGGATGCCTATTCACTTGTTTGTTGAGCTTATTGAGCTCAGAGTTGATTATGAACTTGGGTGGAAAAAGTTTCTTTGAGAGTAAACAAGGTACTTGCAGGACCACTGGTTAAACAAGTTCAGTTCAAGTGAACAATCAGATACATTTCAAATTAAAAGGCTGACCTATTTACAATTGCTTTGAGCTCCAGATCTTGAAAAATCTTAATAGCTTGAAATTTGTGTGGCAGTATCTGCACCTGGATGGGTCTCTGCTCACAAAGGCTATCCATGGTGGAGAGATTCTTAGGGGTTCTGTGAATGGAAGAGAAAGGAAATGTAATACCTCTGGGTAGAATCGCCCCAAAAATGAGAAAAGTTTGATTTTGGATGGGGCAAGTGGCATTGAACCCACGGACAGCAATGGCAGCTTTTTCTGCTGCAGCACGTGATGAAAAAAAATAAACAGAGACCAGTTTCATGTCAGATCACCTCTGATTTGCCCACCTCGCCATCACCACGGTGCTTCATTGATACGGGCACCATATTTAAAGGCTTCCGTGCACACAGCTCGCACTCTGGGAAGTTATCTCTGCCAGACCCAAGAAGCATACTGCATCCAAATTTACCAATGCCTCCCTCAACCACCCGCTGGATGCAGCGGAGGCCCACCACGATATCCTTTACCCACATTCTGGGCAAAGAACTGCAAGCAAGGTCACCAATTCTGCATGGGAGGCAATGTCAGCGGTGGTC